>NC_079164.1:32521492-32623992 GCF_947568905.1 Ostrea edulis
ACAGATTGGCCATCTGGCAGAGCACTAATAATAAATTATTTGGCACATTCTCAAATATCATTTCAGTTTACAACCTATTTTGATGACTATTTGTCTTATTGCATTTTGACTTATCACCAGTGTCATCTTGACTTTCCTCTATTTCAGAAGCACAGTCTGTGATTTCAAAATCTGGGACATCATTTTTGTCAGCACAATTCTCAAATTTTAGACATCCCTGTATTAGATTGGGATTCATTCTCATCTGAATAGTCTTTTATTTTGGACACAGTTGTATCACAATGGGACTCATTTTCATCTGGATAGTCTTTCATTTTGGACAACCCTGTACCACACTGGGGCTCATTCTCAACTGGATAGTCTTTAATTTTGGACACATCTGTATTACAATGGGACTCATTCTCAACTGGATAGTCTTTAATTTTGGACACATCTGTATTACAATGGGACTCATTCTCAACTGGACAGTCTTTCATCTTGGACACATCTGTATTACAATGGGACTCATTCTCAACTGGACAGTCTTTCATCTTGGACACATCTATATCACATTGGGACTCATTCTCAACTGGACAGTCTTTCATCTTGGACACATCTATATCACATTGGGACTCATTCTCAACTGGACAGTCTTTCATCTTGGACACATCTATATCACATTGGGACTCATTCATTTCAGTGCTTCTAAAGTCATTAAGCTTTACTTGTTCCAAATTTCTTTTTACATTATCTGGATTTCCTAAATCCTCGAAACTTTCCTCATCATCCATGTTTGCTGTAGCCATTTCCTGAGCTTCGACATTTGCCGCCGACTGATCGCCAGGGAGACTCTCCCTCATGGGTGAACTGTCTACAGACAGACTTTCTTTGAATTCACCAGATTCTCTCTTCGTTGAATTGCGTCTTGAACTGCTTTCCTTTCTGGCAGACGGAGCTTTCAGCATACCCTTTGTTTTAATCAGTTCCTCATCAAGGGGGTTAACTCTGTTAACCGCTGTTAGGGTTTCCCTCTCCTCTTCTGCTATACGTATTGCATCAACTCTAAAATGAAATAGTGCCACAATTTTTGTAAATATAGTCAATCATTATTATTTTGAACTTGATGGGATAGAGAAAACCTTTAAAAAGATATCTGTCCGAGGGTTCGAGATATTGAGGTTGAAATATATAAAGAAGATCTAAACTGTAGTTGGAACTTCCAACTCACTTTGACATATCCATAGTATTCGAGATATCGATGTTCAGGATACCAATTGTAGTTGTTTATTTTGTACCTAATTGTACACCATAAACAGTATGCGAGAGTAACTACATATAGGCGAGAGCGGAGTCACTGTTAAAAAAAGATCTCCCAGAGTGCCCCAGTTCAGCTCGAGAATGAGGTCACTGTTAGAAAAGACCTCACAGAGTGCCCCAGTTCAGCTCGAGAATGAGGTCACTGTTAGAAAAGATCTCACAGAGTGCCCCAGTTCAGCTCGAGAGTGAGGTCACTGTTAGAAAAGATCTCACAGAGTGCCCCAGTTCAGCTCGAGAGTGAGGTCACTGTTAGAAAAGATCTCACAGAGTGCCCCAGTTCAACACGAGAGAGTGTCCTCCACACAGTGAGCACTGATGTTATGTCTGTATGGTCATAAAACTGACCCGTATGGTCATAGAACTGCTCTATAAGGTCATAAATCTGACCTGTGTGGTCATATAAACTGACCTGTGTGGTGATATAAACTGACCTGTGTGGTCAAATAAACTAACCTGTGTGGTGGTACCATTCTGAGTGCTGCTGTTTACTCTGTGTGAAATCTTATGTGGAACAGCAATGTGTTTTTGCAAGTTTACTTAGTGTTTTGTGTATATATTTCAGTTATAGAGTATAATGAATCAATTACAGTCAAACAACACTGCACCACTTGTATGGTATGAGACTGTTGTTGAGGAATATTTCACACTTCTCAGGTCACTGTCTATTGAATGACATCTGTAACACTGCTCAATCACACACTTAAGTGTCTCAAAAACTACCAGTAACTCAGAGACGTAAATATCATTCATTACCATAGAAAATAATTCACCTTCTTACACATGGATGCATTCAATACGGGACTTTCTTGAGATATGGATCCACTCTGACTTTTATCGCGCATTGAATGTAATTTGTAGGGCATTTCACTTTCAGATTACAATAACAACTAAGTAAAAAAGCATGAAATACTTCGATTGCCATCAAATTCCTGCATTAAAATGCTATCTTTGAAAGAAAGGAATCACTACAACCATTTATAGGAAAATGCATTTGATCAAATTATGTGAGTTGGCAAGGGAAATAAATCTAGGAAATATCTTGAGGATATTGGTAAAACTTCACACCTTGCATCCAATGATATGCATCTAAATGCTCCTTTTTCCTTCCATCTAATTTACAACCAGGTACTAAGCACCAATAGTGATTTAGAGGAGTTTAAAAATGGCGTCAATCGGAGTGGACGTGTAGTGAGGTCGGCTGTGTCGAGGGCCTCTATAACTATAATACAATATCACCTACTGATTTTTCAAGTGACCAATTGATTGTGTCTGTGATGGTTTTTGTGTTATAGCATATATGGAGAGTATTTTTTGAGATCCAAAGAAGAACATTTTCAGTGATTTTCTCCCGTGAGTTGTGTTCGGAGCTATTTATGGTAACGGCACATTTGAGACATTTGTACAAAACGATCAGTGAATACGTGAGTACACACAGATATCAACTTTGAAAAGTGTATTATAAATAGCATTCTCCTCATCATGACAGAAAGATCAACACGGGGCAGCACAAAAACTGAGTAAAGCCCTCAAAGCTCAAACAAAAGTATTTTGGATGAGATTCGTCGATTGAAATCGGAGATAATCACGAAAAAAGACCTAGAAGGTATAGTTTAAAAGATTCTCGATGAAAAAACCAAAGTAATCCAAGAATCAATCGACGAGAATACACAATCTTTACGAGCGTTACATAGAAAGGTAGACTCTCAAAATGAGATTATTGAAAATTTACAACAAAAAGTGAGTGAGCTAGAAGAGAATATTGAAGATTCAAAGCGTTACGCTATTACAGCGTATTTAATAGCAAATAGAAATGAACAATATTCAAGAAAAAACACTTTCAAAATCAATGGAATAAAAGAAACACAATGAGAAAACACAAAAGAAGTTGTTAAACGGGTTCTTGAAAAAGAGGGGGTCAAGTTAGACGAAGCCGATGTCATCGCTATTCACAGAATTCCGGGGAAAGCGGGAGAACCCAAACCAATTCTCGTGAAGTTGAAAAACAATATGGCAAAATCCAGCGTAATGCGTAAAAGATCTGCCGTTAAAAAAAATTCTAATGGACATTGCTGGTTATCGGATGATGTCACAAAACTGAATGGTCAGCTGATTAAGAAACTGAAGGAACATCTGCAAATCGACAATGCATGGTACTTTAATGGTAGTGTCTACGGTGAGAAAGATGGCATCAGAATGAAGTTCGATCTACTGGACAATATAGACGAGAAAATCAGAAAGAGGAAGAAATGACCGTGGCTATACTTATTCCGGGAAAACAAATTCTCTATCATGAACATATTTTGGTTTAGGTATATTCTTGTCATTATGAACTTCCGGTTATGGGCGTTGACTGGCATGAAATGAAATGAGGCCCAGGACATTGCTAAGGCTTCACTAAGAATTTTTTTAACTGTTTTTTTGTATATTTATATATCTTCTCAGCTTTTCTTTCCTTTCTTTTCTGTCTTTCCTTTTTCTAATTCTATTTCAAAGGACAGGAGACATGGTTCTGGTGGGTATCGTATATTTAAAATTTACATTACTTCAAAACTCAAATGGTCAAGGTCTAGGAGATGTTGCAAAACGTAGAGATGTTTTTAATTATTTACGATCTTTGTTAAAAAACAATATGCGGTCCCGGTTTACAACATGGAGAATTTACACAGACTTCCAGATGAAAACATTTTCTTCACTATCAATGATCAGTTATTCCTTGAAACCTTGCTATTTGAAATAAGAGGTAAAAGTGATAGCGAAAAATTTGATACCCAGTGGAACAGATGGAGCCTGATCTTTACTTAACTCTCTCTCTCTCTCTTTCTCTCTCTCTTTCTCTTCCTCTCTCTGTGTGTGTCTCACATATAAAAAACTTGTCTGTATTCCTACATGATCCTTGGTATGCATATATTGAACATATATTATGATATATACAGATTGTTTACAAAAAAAAAAACAAAAAAAAACAAACAATAGTGATTTAGATCATCATCATAGGACTGTACATAGCTCTTTATGGACTGGCTACTAGCGAAACACCATTTGTATCGATGTCAACTTTGCCCTACAATTGGTTACTATCACATGGCCACGGTGTATAATTGTCAATTCTAACCGGTTGTTCCAGCACATCCCTAAAGTTCCATATTGACTTTCAACATATTTAACAATGAAATGTCCAAGAAATTGCTATCACCAGGAGAGAAAAAAAAAACAATCCCCCCCCCCCCAACACAATTTTTCCAGAAGTTTCCTGAAACTACATATCTATAACATTAATTGCTTGTCAACTTTTCAATTAAAGTGTACTTATTCTACAGCATTTGACAAAAACCCACCCATACCTGTGCTGAGAATCTGGCTGCATTGTGTTAATCTCTTCAAATATGGCTGCTATATTGCTGTCATGATCACTCTCCTTACTGGACTGTGTCAATCTACAGTACAATACACAAACAGTGATGTTATTTTATAATTGTTATCAATTTTCTCTCCTTAGAAGAGAATGTAGCCCTCCATTTGAATAAATACCTGAATGCCTTTTATACAGAAATACTTGGTGGCTAAGATTGGCTAGAACTGGGCAAGTGGTTCTTGAGAAGATTTTTAAAATGTAAATCCAATTTTTTTCATTCTCGCCATCTCCCATTTAAAAAGAGTGTGGCCCTTCATTTAAACAATCCAAGAATTCTTTGTGCCAAGATTCATTAAAAATGGCCCATCAGTTTCTGAGAAGAAATCATGTGACACAGGTGAGGGACAAATTTTAAACAAGAAAATTAATTTGAGCCTTTGGCTGAAGTGAGCCACACACTACTTTGATGAGAGTACATTTTTATGGCCACTATATTCACTATGGTACCACCATAATTTGCTGAATACAATTTCATATGCTCTTGTGGTTGTTCTAAACCATAAAGGAAGCACGCATTACTGATATTTCCCTGAAATAATGCACCAACGAAACTAATTTTTTGACAAATCCATGAAGCTGATGAAAATTCATGAGACTGCAGTATTGACTGAAACTTTTGATGTTTTCAATGTTTTTTTTCCAATGTACAGGTGTCTCGTGATGGTTAATCCCCACCCCTACAGGGAAATGAACTGTTCTACTTACTTTGGAGCCAGTCTCTCCGTGACAGATGCAATGGACTTCACAAAGGAATGAAGCTGTGTCAGAATGGCAGTCATGTGACCTGTTTCCTGCTTTAGTCTAAGCACATCACTCAACTGACCTATGTAGAAGAATTTTATGAGAAAACACAATTGAACTATAAAAGCATCTTCACTAGGCAAGGGTTTTCAGTCTACTCTGATCCCCAGTGAGCAAAGTGGACCGAAAACCCTTGGCTAGCAGAGATGCTATAAAAGTTGACCTTGCTCTACTGAGCACCAACAGACATGGAGGGAACATATTTGTCTATGCTTCATAAAGTTACTTGTGTATCAATTAAACAACAAGTATCCTTATACACTGTAGATGTACCTGTACTAATTTCCACGGGTCAAAATTCTACAGACTAAAAAATTTTGTTTTGTCCACAGGAATGAAATTCCACAGATTTGTATGCAGGTATAAAACCCCTTCAAGATTTACACATGCAAGATTGGAAAACTCCACCTTGGGAACAAGATCCACTGTCTAAGACTTGGCTAAGCCTCATCCTGGACTGTGAATCTTGTCCCCCCGGTGGAATTCCTCAGTTCTACACTTGTACTAAAGAAGGATTTCAATATCTTTAGGTTCAGTTTTTAGGAAGGCAAATCATTTCATAGGAAACAAAGAACATATCGAGACCTTTAAATGGTTTACACTACTGTGAATATATCATATCAAGGCCGCATTAAATAGAGGGGTGATCTCAGCATCTTACCTTTGTAAACTTCTTGTTCAGAGGCCATTTTCTTCAAAACATCTTCCCAGTGCTGTGAATTGGGTACAGGGCATTACTAAATGATTTTGATTTAATTCATGATAATAAACTTGCAGAACATCATATAACTCTTCATTATCTCTTCCAAGAATTATTTTTACCAACAATTGATGTTTCTTTCTGAAATCAAACTTTCTGATTAAGAAAGAACCTCTCTTGTTGAAAATTATACAATTTCTTTTTTGCCCCACAGGAATATCGTTTATCTACCTTCTCCAATGTTGGCTGTTTTTTCTCTGTCAGAAGGAAAAGATCATCCAGGTCTTTTTGAAGTTCTGCTATTTCCTCCTGCAGGTCCTCCATAGCAGACGCCTTGACCAGACACCGTCTGAGGGTAAGGTCTCTCTGAAGCTCTTGGACATTAAACTTCAACTTGTCAATGCGCTGACACAGAAGCTGGTTCAATGAATTTTTTTAGAAATTATTTACATTGTGCTGACACAAAAAAGACTGCTCACAATATTCTGATATACTAAGTGGTTGCTATGAAGTTTATATGGAACAAATAATTGTAAATATAAAATTCTGTTATGAAAATGAAAGGGAAATAAATTATGTAATTTCAGTGCATGCATGTCCTCATCTTTAAAGCACACTTCAGAGGTAGAATTTCTCAAAACTGCATTATGAAATATATTCAACATTGACAGAATTCAACTCTACAATCAGTACTGAAGAGGAGAACAAACTACATGCTTTTGGGACACAACTGTCATTCTATTCAAAGAAGTTTAAAGCAAAGGTTTAATTGTACTCAATAGACCATCTTCTATAAAATTTGTTAAAGTGACCTTGATCTGTGATGTATGACCTTGAGAATCACAACCAATCTTACTATTAATTGTTCTGTGCCTACAAACTTTCAATTTGATTTCTTATTTGTGAGAGACGATATAAAATGGAAAGCAACAATCAAGAGAGCTTGCTTTAGCTTTAATTTACATGAACTAGAAATGGTGAATGAAAATATCCTTTAAATCAATGTTCACCTGTAATTTTGACATACCTTGTGTGAAGCTTCAAACTCTCCACAATGTTCAGCAAAGGTGCTTTTTATGTCTGTGAAGGAGATTTTGGGTAGTGTGTAACCACGTCGACCAAACTGAACAGAGCCGCCACTGAAGTGCTGCCGGGAGTTCATAGTGCACGTAGTGATCGTTGTAGTCATGGAGAGGGAACTGGGAATTATCAGAAATAATTATGTTTCCAAATGTTATCACTTTCAGAAATCAGTTCCAATGCAAACCTAAGATATATACTCATCTGTTCGGGAGAGTAAGTTGACATAAATTTGGGAGAGTAAGTCCGACTTAAGTTTGGGAGAGTAAATCTGACATAAGTTTGGGAGAGTAAGTCTGACATAAGTTTGGGAAAGTAAGTCTGACACAAACTTGAAGAATTTTCTTCATACAAGGCTACTTTGTGCCAAGTTTGGATGAAAATGGCCTAGTGGTTCTGATAGTCAAAAGCATAAAATATCATTGACACCAAAAATGGACACTGGACAATCCTTTATCAGAAGAAATAAAATTTTAAGCCTCTTCTGTAGCCCCACCCTGGCCAGAAGAGGGTGTCGTGGTGTAGATACACATTTTTCTATTTTTTTTTTAAAAAAAATTCTTTATTTACTAATTTCACATTTTGCATACAATATAAACACATGATCATTCCTGAGAATTGTTCTTATAAAAGAGAATTGTTCTTATAAAAGTGTATTCTAAATATTGGATATAAAGGGAAGATTTATTTTTAAAAAAAGAACTGCCGCGGTGGTCTAGAGGTTAGAGCGTTCGCCCCATATGCAGAGGGTTGGGATTCGATTCCTGGCCGTGAGAGACCTAAGTCGTTAAAACAGGTAGTGACAGTTCCATCCCCAAACGCTCGGCATCAGGTGTGAATGTCATGGGTCCTCGGAGATGGCCTTAAAAACGGATGTCCTGTGTCACAGTAGGTGTGGCACTCTGAAGAATCCTCACTCCTCAATGACCGTTTTAAGCGCTGAGCAAAGGCCTAAATTTGAAGCCCTTTACCGGTCTTGGTGATGTTTCCATATGAGTGAAAAATTCTCTTGAGAGACGTTAAGCAAGATACAAACAATCAATCTTTAACAAAAAACAAAACAAGATGTATTTGTGAAACATTGATGCCCCGTATGACAACAAAGTAATTCTGGTACAAAAAGAAAGGTCATGTCACAAGGAATACACATGTGAAATATGAAATCCCTAGCACTAACTGTTCAAAAGTTAAGGCCAGGATCAAAGTCTTTCCAGACAAACAAATGGACAGACCAAAAATTATATGTCCCCATATCTCTGATTACAGGGGCGTCCCCATATCTCTGATTACAAGGGCGTCCCCATATCTCTGATTACAGGGGCATTAAAATAATTATATGTTCCAATATCTCTGATTACAGGGGCATTAAAAATTATACGTCCCCATATCTCTGATTATAGAGGCATTAAAATAATTATACGTCCCCATATCTTTGATTACAGGGGTGTCCCCATATCTCTGATTACAGGGGCGTCCCCATATCTCTGATTACAGGGGCGTTCCCATATCTCTGATTACAGGGGCGTCCCCATATCTCTGATTACAGGGGCATTAAAATAATTATTTGTCCCCATATCTCTGATTACAGAGGCATAAAAAATTATACGTCCCCATATCTCTGATTACAGGGGCATTAAAATAATTATATGTCCCCATATCTCTGATTACAGGGGCATTAAAATGTTGGTAAACAGAGCTGAATTTTCATTTTAATGCCAGTTTCACAATTTCTGGTCAAGTGGTTCTTAAAAAGATTATGCTTTAAATATCCTATCCTAATTACCCTAACGATATTCCAAGATTCCTTGAATGGGGTATGTCTCATGATTTGAACCAAAATAAGAGTTCATTCAAGAATACTTCATGACAAGTTTGAATGAAAATAATTTAGTGGTTCTAACTGTGAAAATTTAACAAGAGGCCCATGGGCCTAGAATCGCTCTTCTGATACATTGTAGAACAGGCAAAAATTCTCACTAACCAAGATTCATCAATTAACAAGGTTTTAAAGATTTCCTATATCATAAGCAATACTCTTGTCAAAAGTAGTGTTCAAGTTTTTTTTTTAGATACGATGTAGACTTGATGATGGGCATTTCCTGTACCGTAAGCAGTACTCTTGTCAGAAATAAAAGCAAAAGTAGGTCACAGTGACCTACGTTTTAGCTGACACACTCTGAGAAGCCAAGATGCATCAACTTAATAAGTTTGATGGATCTAAGCCACTTAGTATCTGAAATATCTAAATATAGCCATGAAATTAAAAAAGTATATCACAGTGACCTACTTCTTAATTGACACACTCTGAGGACTCAAGATACATCAACTGAAACAGGTTCATGATTCTAGGCCTCTTAGCATTTGAGTTAGATATAGCTTTGAAGTTAAAAAAGTAGATCAAGGTGACCTAATTTATAGTCTACACACTCCGAGGACTCAAGATGCTTCAACTGACAAAGTTTGATGATGTTAAGTTAAATAGTACCTGAAAATTTAAATGTAACTGTCCAAAAGTAGGTCACGGTGACCTACTTTTGGTCGACACACTGAAGACTCAAGATGAATCAACTGACAAGTCAAATAGTATTCAAATATAGCCG
Source organism: Ostrea edulis (assembly GCF_947568905.1). Taxonomy (NCBI): domain Eukaryota; kingdom Metazoa; phylum Mollusca; class Bivalvia; order Ostreida; family Ostreidae; genus Ostrea; species Ostrea edulis. The sequence continues at coordinate 32,531,382 of NC_079164.1, forward strand.
TCAAATTCCAAAAGAAGGCCACAGTGACCTACTTTTTGGTCGACACACTCCGAAGACTAAAGATGCATCAACTGACAAAGTTTGATAATTGAAGTCAAATAGTATCTGAAATATTCAGATATAAACATCAAATTCCAAAAGTAAGTCACAGTGACCTACTTTTTGGTCGACACACTCTGAAGACTCAAGACCCATCAACTGACAAAGTTTGATGATTTTAAGTCAAATAGTATCTGAAATATTCAAATATAGCCATCAAAATCCAAAAATAAGTCACGGTGACCTACTTTTTAGTCAACACACTCTGAAGACTCAACATGCATCAACTGACAAAGTTTGATAATTGTAAGTCAAATAGTATCTGAAATATTAAAATATAGCCGTCAAATTCCAAAAGTAGGTCATGGTGACCTACTTTTTGGTCAACAAACTATGAAGACTCAAGATGCATCAACTGACAAAGTTTGATGATCCTAGCTTTCATAGTGTCCAAAATGCATCAACTTACAAGGTTTGATGATTCTAAACCTCTCGGTATCTGAAACGCAGTATTAAGTCTTCCCCGGAAGACATGTGTCGCCTGCTAGTTCATTCTATATGTAATATATCACGTATAATGTTGAAAAAGTAAATTATTCAAATGGTTTTTGTCAGTTTAATACTCCTTTTAAAGGTTTTGAGAATTACTAAACATTCTTTAACGATAACTTAATTGAAATTGAAAGATGAGACATTATTATGCAATGGAATTTGTGGGAGAATCTGTTTGAAATTAAGACATTTATTAAATGTAGACTGAATGAAAACATATGTTTGAAAATATGTATCAACCTGTTACTGTGCTCTTCAAGACAATGGTAATAACCATAAGTAATTATCTGTTGGGTTTACTGCTTAGTCTTGTTGTCTTTTTATATATCCAATTTACTGTTTCTCAAGAAAAATCATAAATAGTGCTGTTCTGAAATCACATATACTGTCCTTCAGTATGGGAATTACAAATACTGTCCTTTTGTACATAAAAATACTGTCCTTCAGTTAATCATAAAATAAAATCTTCAGCAAAAAATTTTTTTGCTGTAAAAAATTCTAAGTCCCGGCAAACAAGAAGTTGATAAGCGACAGATTCGAAAATGTCTTACACAATACAGTTGGCCACACTGATGCTCTGTGCCAAATATCAGGGAGTTGCCCCATGTGGTTCTTGAGAAGACTGTGACAGAAATTTTTTTGCTGAAAAAAAATTCTAAGTCCCGGCAAACAGGAAGTTGATAAGCGACAGATTCGAAAATGTCTTACACAATACAGTTGGCCACACTGATGCTCTGTGCCAAATATCAGGGAGTTGCCCCATGTGGTTCTTGAGAAAACTGTGACAGAAATTTTTTTGCTGTAAAAAATTCTAAGTCCCGGCAAACAGGAAGTTGATAAGCGACAGATTCGAAAATGTCTTACACAATACAGTTGGCCACACTGATGCTCTGTGCCAAATATCATGGAGTTGCCCCATGTGGTTCTTGAGAAAACTGTGACAGAAATTTTTTGTGACGACGACGACGCAGGACGACGGATAGTGATCCCTATATGTCGCCACTGCGTGTAACGCAGGCGACACAATAACAACCTAAAATGTATTCATAAATGATTAGCCATAAAATTCAGAAAGTAGGTCATGGTGACATACTTTTCACATGACACACTTCAAGGTCCCATGATCCATCAACTGACAACTTTTGATGATCATAGGCTCAAAAGTTTCCAAGATATGCATCAAAATCCATTTAATAATAATTACCTGCGAAATTCAAAAAGTAGGTCACCATAACCTACTTTTGACACAACATGATATTAGGTCCTAAGATGCATCAACTGACAAAATTTGATGATCCTAGTCCTTATACTAAGCAAAATATCAAAGTTTTAACAAAACAAAATTTAAGGTCAACTTTGAAGTGACCTGGAGACCACACCCTTTGCCCCAGGATGATGCCTTGAACAATTTTTTTTTTATCTACAACCTATCCTCATCCTTATGCATAAGTTTGGTGATAATTTGCCCAGTGGTTCTTGAGAAGAAGATTTTTTAGCAACCACTACTTTTGTTTGCATTTTCCTAATTATCTCCCCTTGTTAAAGGGTCACAACCCTAGTTTTAGTACAAATGAAAGCCCTTGGGCCAAGGATACCCTGTGACAAATTTGACAAAAATTGGCCAAGGGGTTCTTGAGATATAGCCCTTTTTCCAAAAAGTTGACGCACACCGCACATATGGCCATATATGATTAGCTCTTTGAGCCTTTGGCTCAGAAGAGCTAACAATAAAAATGATGGACATTGGACAAATTTATATCAGAAAAACACACTTGAGCTTTCAACTCAGATGAGGTAAGAACTAAATTGTATTTCATAGCTCACAATTGTCACATTTATGGGTTCAAACAACATTCAAAGTAAATCAAACAACAAAATACTACAAGGGAGCACATTATTTCACTTTGTCACCCAATAAAAAAAGTGAAATTTTCCTCTGGTTTTATAACATTTGACTAAAGTAAAGTACCTTGGAATGCTGGAGATGGGGCCAGGTTTGGTGCTGACATTACACAACTGGCTAGGGGTCCTGGAGGGAAACAGAAGGGGTTCCAAACACCTAGTGTACAAAAATAGATCAAACCAATATCAAACAGCAATCAGCAAAATTCAGCTCTTCTTCAGCATTGATTTTAATTACCTCGATGACAAGTTGTATTTTCTAACAGTACAATTGTGACTGATCTTACCTAGAATACTGCACTTTGTAGTCGGTACAGATCTGGCCTATCTGTGAGGGGTGAAGGGGATATAAACAGTATAATTATTACTGATCTTACTTAGAATACTGCACTTGTGACTGATCTTACTTAGAATACTGCACTTTGTAGTCGGTACAGATCTGGCCACTCTGTGAGGGGTGAAGGGGATGCTGCTGGTTAATTATGGATTTCAAGCGATCCATCAAAATCTGAGAAAAGAACATATACTACAATAAATATACACTGTATTATATTTAGTAAATATAAAACCAATTCATTTCTATTCATATACTTACAGCAACTTTCACTGGAGTTTTGTTTTTATTATATGTATTGTACCAACCATTTTAATGAATTCGTCAGTATAGACCCTGAAGCATACGATTATAACACTTGCACGGAACACTGAATGGTTTGCATAAAAGGTTGAACAATTTGCTTGGAATGATGAACAGAATAATGAACGAAGTCTGATTTGTGAAAGGTCTGCTAAAAACAGTAGGTGTCATTCTATCTTGCATGCTTTGCATGATCTGTAAGTTCCTAGGAGGATCTGTAAGTTTCTAGGGGGATCTGTGAGTTTCTAGGAGGATCTGTAAGTTTCTAGGGGGATCTGTAAGTTTCTAGGGGCATGATTTGAATGGTCTACATATTTCTATGAGTGTAGCTTGAATTGCACATAATGATTCTTGCACAAAATGGTTTGCATGGATTGCTGAATACTTTACATGGAATGATGAATGGTTTGCACAAAATGAAAAGGAATGATTTCAAATTGGAAGTGTAGTAGAATGTTTCAGAGTCTGTGCCATGAAATCTAATTTTGATTTATATGAAATCTTCATTGTCACCTAATTTCACAAAGTTGTGAAAATTCAGTTTTTAATTTAGATTATAAGGTTTTCATTATCACCTAATTTCATAAGATTACAAAGTTGTGAAAATGAAGTTTTTGCAATATTTCCTGTGGCTTATGTCTATTTGTACAATATCAATTGCTAACAAAGTTTCTTCTCTAGCAGCGATCATCATTGAAGATCTCATGAAAATATTACACAAGTTTCACCAAAATTTCCTGCAGAACATTAAAGAATAGTTCATTACTTCAAGAATGCTTACATATGCCAGATCTAGAAACTCGAATCTATTTGCTGAGCTAGTGAATGCTGAACATGTGACTAGGTGGGTGTGAAGGGTCGGTAATAAGGTGCTCAAGGTAGATAACTCCTTCTTGAACACTTTCTCCTTCTCTTGGTATTGCCTGAAAATATAGAATCATTCATTTTAATGCTGACTACAACCAGGTATTTCGATTTCATTACAGATGAAAATCAGTATCTCAAACATCAATATTTCAAATTACCATGGATAAGCTGAAGTGAAAAAGTCCCAACTACATTTTCTTTACGCATTTCAACCTCATTATCTCAAACTCTCAGATATCTTGAAAGTTTTTCCTCAGCTCCATCATGCTTGAGATAATGAAGTTTAACTATACATAAAGAATAGTTTTTTAACAAGACACATTTGTAAAACTTGTTATATACGTACTAATAACCATGATTATTTTTGTTTCTTAACTAACATGGTTAATGTATCAATAATGGCAACATATAATAAATTATGCAATGTAAACTATTTTATTTCATCCCAGATGAAAGGAATCGGTTGAAATTTTAAGTTCATTCTTGATTATTTATCTTTTGGTGGCCTTATTTGTATAATATACGCATTGTGTGCGCTGTCTTCATACCTGGTTGAAAAGAAAACAATGGCATTGGTCAGTTTTGACATCAAGTTAATCGACTGTTGGTATAGGAATAAAGGACATATCTGACAAAATTCATTGTAATAGATCATGTATGCACAGATCCAAGAATTGGTGGGAAAATAGCACTCGGTTTGTTTTGGAAAGAAAGTGTTTAAAAAGGCTGGCTGTATATTGAAACTAATTTCATTTATATCTCTACAAGGGTAGTTTTTTTTGCATGCATATTTGATATAGGTTTTTGTTTCATTTTACTCATAGAACACCCTAGTATCGATTTCTTTACTAGAATTCAACATAAAATCATTCAACAAAAAAAAACAACAACATGTACTTATAAGAACTTGTATGACAAATATTGTTCGTATAAATTCGAGATGTGAATTTGTACCTGTCAACCTCTTTAAGAAGGTCCGTTTTCATTTCTGTGATCTTTTCCATCATAAGGTTGTATAAATCTGTGATTGCTTTCTTCTCGTCCTCTGAGCTCTGCTGTATTTCAGAGAGAAGGGCCTTCAGAAGGAAAATTGTGTCCCTGGCCGAATTCTGCAATTCCCTGATGGCCTGAAAACAAAAGTTTTCATCTAACACTTTCACTTTAATATATACATATATGCGTTTCATCTCACACTTTCACTTAATATATACATATATGCGAGTATATTCTGGTAATTTCTAAAGAAAAGAAAAACTATTCCAAAGAAAATTCATTTATAACAAAAGAACATAAAAAGAATCATATCTAAAAATACATTGTACACGTAAACTGAGAGCATTGGCCTACATTGTACATGTAGTCTGAAGCGACTGTGGGCCCTGAGTTTTCATTACTGTGAATTTACAGTAAGTGTGAACGACTCAGCTTCTCAAGTTCATTCGAGGTCTCGGATAGTTGGTTTCAAAACAAATCTGTCAATAATGACGCATCAAGGAAAGAACAATGACTGCGATTGGACCAATATTTAAAGGGGCGGGAATAAAAATAATTCTAGATGGTCACACGTGTCTTTACACTAGCGTGTCATTACATAATCTTTTAGCACGATGGAAGAGACTGTGAAAAGGGAAAACCAATACCAACTAAAACAATGATGTTGATTTTAAAATTACATGCCGAGGGTTTATTTTATGGTAAAATCAGTAAGAAATTAGGCGTCACAAAGGCCACATTATAAAATTGTCAATCATGGGAACTCTTGCACCGAAAATGTCGCCAACGAAGCTTACACCGGATGTACTTTTGTTTATCGAGTATGAAATTAAAAAGAAATCAAGTGTATATTATAGAGAAATCAGACAAAATTTATTAAGAAGAAATATTTGTACCCCTGACAATGTACCATAGGTGTCTTTAATTTGTAGAGCTGCGAGAAATTTTTAGGGAAATGACTTTCAAGAAACTGCAAAGAAAATCCAAGAGAAGCATATTTCGTCTGAACACAGGGACTCATCACGAAATATTTGTCTTTTAAAAATTTGACATCGTCTATTCTATATTTACAAATGAATGTAAATATAGAATAGAGAGGGTCAATTCGTGACGAGCCCCTGTGGTCTGAACACGAGCGAAGTGTTGAAAACTTCTTTGCTACTGATTTTATTGCAATTTAGGCCGAGTCAGTTATATATATGTGTGTGTGTGTGTGTGTGTGTGTGTGTGTGTGTGTGTGTGTGTGTGTAGAGAGAGAGAGAGAGAGAGAGAGAGAGAACTCTAAACACTTTGTTGAAATATTTCGACCGTGTTACCGGTCTTCTTCAGTCGTGTTTTCCTGAAGACCGGTAACACGGTCGAAATATTTCAACAAAATGTTTAGAGTTTTTTCTGTATTTTACTTTTAAAAAAGAGACTTATATATATATATATATATATATGTATATGTGTGTGTATATATATATATATATATATATATATATATATATATATATATATATATATATATATTTTGACGAAGCGAGTGTCGCGTTCGTACAACGGGTAATCGCAATCATGGACATACCATAGGGGCTTGAAATGTTATCAATAAAGTTAATAAAATGTACTTGATTGACCATAGCTCATGGCTTGGTCAATCAAGTACATTTTATTACCTTTATTGATAAAATTTAAAACTCCTATGGACATACAGTTAGGGGTGGACCAGTGATATAGGTTCAAAGGTACGCCAGTATGGCAACATTAACAACCAAACTTTGCTATGACGTTATAGAAGGCGCGTCTAATGCTAACGAAATGTTGAATTTCTTTAATAATGCGTTACATGTACAGGAGAGGGATGGTTTGGGGAATTTAGTTTTTGCTAGAATTCACAGAACTTGCCGTTGTACATTCAATTAACAGTATCTAGCGATGGTTACTTCCGAATTTCTTACGAAAATGTGGGTATATATAACAGTATAAGACATCAAAGCATGCCATGTGTTGAAAATAAATGTTTTCTCGAAGTAGAATATCTATTGATCTTATTACTTAATCTGACAAACTATTTTAGGGGCGAGATCAAATGTTCAATGTTAGAGAAAACTGAGTTCGCATAGTTCTCACCAAGACACCCCCCCCCCCCCCCCCCCAAATACAAAACTAAATATGAAGTATGTTGAAACTAATCGATTAACAAGTAAAACAAATAAAAGTGTACATTGAAACTATTAAACATTTATTAAAATGTATTATTATGTGGTTTTAAAGTCAGTTGTCTTTTTTTCCCACTAACGTGTAATCGATGTCGGATGACAGAAACTTACAAGTTTTTACCCCCTCTTCCCCCTAACTATTTGAATTTAGAAATTTTTCCGACATCGATCTTTTCCAATGCTTTGCAAGATTTCGAAAATATCCTCTGAGAGATTTATTTTAAAATAACGATATGGAAACTGCGAATGTGAAAGAGACAACAAAACAAAAGCACTGTTCTTCAACGAACAAAATCGCCTATAGAAACATGTACTGAAATTTCTGATCACTTAAAACTGACAAGTATCTACAGGAATTTAAGGGAGTAACCTTTCAATTTTTATTGGGATATAGAGGCAACTGCGGATCCTGCCTTTTCCCGCAGCATTTTCGATCCCGTCATTTTTTTTTCTTTTCAATATTCAGCACTATTTGAATTCTGGGATATTGCTATCCTGCCTTTTCTTTACATATCGGAGCTCGCCTTTTTCACCCTGTATTCCCCCTCCCATACCTATTGATACTGCGATGGATTATAAGTATAACACGGTTATTCCTGTTTACTGTGGATTTACAGTAAGTGTGAACGAGACATATCGGCAAGTACATGACGTGCTCCAGATAGTTCATTGGAAAGTCCCCGAGTGATTTTAAAGAGCGCTTTTGATAGGTCGGTTAAATTATAGGTAGGCGGTCCCAAGTATTTGGCATTATATTATCTCGTGCCTAACAAGTGTAAGTTTCACTATTTGATTTCAGTGTAAGTTGCACCGTACATAGCGTGAGATTCAATATCGGTTTTGATTTGAGATTACGTTAATAAAATGTCTTGTAAAGTTTATCTTATATATACTAGATATCTACATGTGTAAAAGTGATGGGATATCTTATAAAGAAAAAAATATAAGATGTCTTATAAAAGTAAATCCACAGTAACAGTGATTTTAAGTCCAACATGCACTCTGAAAGTTATTTTTGAGCCATAAATGTTGATGGAAAGTGTTTCTAAGTGTGAAACACACACCAAGTATGATTTTGGACCTAAAACGTATCAGCAATACTGAATGATTTAAGTCTTAAAATGTGCACGCTACAATTGATAGATTCCTTGGGATAAGTACCTGCATCGTTTGGTCTAGTTTCTTACATCCTTGTGCATACGCTGTTTCCATGTCCATACAGTGTGAACGACTCTCTCTGTCAACCATGAACAAACAAAGTGTAAGTTAAATATTGTGAATAATTGGATGAATTGCCTCCCCCCTTAATCACCTCCACTTACGATGCAAACTTACATTTTCATGTCTCTGAAGCAGTTGATACACAGCATGGTTTTCTTTTCAGTCGAAAACAAGATGTAAGGTTCCCTGTGAATTACTGATAAAAAACAGCTCTGGTGAGTGGTGACCGAAATCTCATCTTACGATACATTTATAACTCTTAAATACTGTACATCACCAATTTGAATATCAAAATCCATCCATTTAAATTGATTTTTTAAAAAATACGGTATATATGAATTTCCCCATTTTGCAAGGTTGCCTTGATGCTAAAAATAAGGTTTGGATTTATACATAGTGATGAAGACTTTGAAATTTTTCAAAAATCCTTATATGCTAATAAATCCAACAAACTAGGTCGAGAAAATAAATTCTCACACAATACAGTCAAACCTTGTTATTTCGAACTTGGATGAGGCTGTGAAAAATCTTTAAGATATCTGAGGGTTCGAGATACTGAGGTTAAAAACTTAAAGAAAATGTAGTTGTGACTTTCAAATCACATTAACATATCTATGGTATTCGAGATATCGGTGTTTAAGATACTAAATTTCAACTGTACATGTGATTTACAATGCTAATGACACAATAAATCTTATATAACCTGTACATTCCCCATGAAATTTCACAAAATATCAATATTTTTAGAATTCTTACAGCATTCTCGATGAACTTCTTTTGTCCTACTGGACAGATTGATGACATCATGACTGACAAACATTTTGGCTTTGTGAGTTTCTGTTCGACAGGGAAGACACAGTGCTTGGGAGCAGGTGTTGCAGAAAAACATTTCCGATGAAACCTGTTTTTAAAAGAAATAAACTATGCAATCTGATTTTGGACTTGACTGTTTTTAATTAAAATATATATGTACAATCGTATCAAGCAATACCGTATTAAGATATCATCATACATCTTTTCTCTGCATTGTAGCATTAAATTTGGCTGCTGATTAATCTAATGTTTCCATGGTAGGACAAAACAATGAAATCAACACTATGGTGAAAATAAATTTCCATTCACCCTGACCTTTCCAAAGTTCATTTGAAATGGAGTGAAATCAGATTTAGTTTAGCTATGAAGTAGCTAATGTTATAGCAATATCAAAATAATTTATATACTGCTAGCTTAAATCATAAAGTCGTGTAATTAGATTTTTTGTTACTTTGTCCTATGGAACATCTTTATTGAACATGAAAATCAAAGTTAAAACCACTAAAGCCACAGAGTGATCGATAAAAGTTTTACTGCAGAAATTTTTACAAAGTTCGATCGTCATTCAAAACCTCATCGCAGTTGGCACAGGGCTCCAAGTCCTCTTGGGAACTTTGATCCACCAGGAATTTCATCAAATGATCAGGTGATGGCAGCGATTCAGAATCCTTTAAACTTGTTACGCACCTTCAAAAAGAACAAATGTGTCAAATTAAATTTCTAAGTTCCAAGCTTCTTAATATCGGCCATATGTTACCCCTGTTAAATGCTGATGTTAGCTTTTTTCCAAATGAAGAATATTTGCCAAATATGAGAGTACTAAAAATTCTATTTGTATAAATTTTTGACATTTATAGTTGTGGTAAATGAAAATATGTCAAGAAATAAATCCAGAATATTTCAAACTACTTGTTCGATAAAAATCTGCAATCCTTATGCAAAATGATCTGAAACATGGTAAATTCATTATAACAATCTAAATCTGTATGTTAATGCATGTACATGTACAATGTATATCCAGAACTGGAAAATAATATCATCAAACTACATGCAATGATCAATAATGGAAAGTATTCAAACTAAATCTACATGATGTAAGCAATATATATCTAAATAAATATATATTATTTAGATGAGAGTTAGATATACCCAAATTCTTCCATTTTGTGTCATGAAACTGATTTGTCTAACTATATGCTTACATATCTACTCTTTGTTTATTCCCTTCATACCCCCCCCCCCCCCCCCCCCAACACTCTCATCCTAAAAAGTCTCCAATCCACAAATCATGTCTAACCTCCAGCCCCCGTTAAGAACTTCACCATGTGCACTCAATCTAAGGTTAATCTGTTGTGACTCACCCACATAGTGGACAGCTGAGTTTACTATCTGCTGCCCTGCCCCTCAAACACTGGGAACAGTAACTATGGTAACATGACAATATACATGGATCGTCGTATTTCTCATTGCAAAGGTAACACTGTAGAGGATTCCACTTTGTCACATCAATACTGGTGTTGTTTTCCAGGGACTGAAAAATGTCACCCGACATCTTCATTGACCCAGGTGAATGTATCTGTTCCACATTTACAGTTCTCCAATTTTGTCATTGAAATTTTATTAATCACTGTCACCTATAAATTGAAATATGCAGTCATTAATATCAAAGTCAATCAATTCACATTATAGCATATATATGAACTAGGAAGAATTGTTTTAACACACTAAAACTGATGTCTCTCCTTCTATTTTCCATAGTTTTTTCAAAACATTTTTAGGGATTGGTTTTAAAGTGGAAAATTAAGAGTTACAGTACATAACAGTCACCTATATGTGCTTCAAGCAAGGAACAGTGTTGTGAACATAAGATACACTGTAGTATATTAAATTTACCAACATACCAAATATCAAAGGCCTAGGTCAAAAGAAAAATAAAGTTATGGTCTGGACAAAACAAAATGCCCCCCCAAATTCTATTATTTGACCTTTACATAAAAGGTCAAGGTCAAAGGTAATCAAAAATGGCAGCATACAGAAGGTCAAAGGTAATCAAAAATGGCATGCATACAGAATTTGATTATTGGATATTTGATAGATGAGTATGTGTTTTGTCAGATCTCAGTAAATTTGCTCTAGACTATGATGGTACATGTACAGTGTAATATTCATTTTAAATCATATGTACTAGTTTGCTTAGATTTGTGCTTTCAGACTGGTTTGAGAAACAATATGTCTTTGACAAGACCTAGACTTGAAGGCATAAAGATTAATATTGCATTTCAGTTGATCATACCTATGTTTGTTTTATGTGTACTGGAGGTGGTAGACTAATGATCTAGTGCTTGCTTTAAAACCAGGAGGTCAGAACTTTGACTGTGTGGCCATGTCAAACTTAGATGTTTAGAAAGGATCGTGACTGTTTCTTACAAATCATGCACATTTCATACGGATATATGTTTACTTTTCCAATGTTTTTGCCTTCCATATCTTTACTAACTGTAATGAAAATAATTTCCTCATGAATGTGATGCAGATGTGAAATATTTCCCTATGAATCTTGATAAATATAGTATGTCTATTTCAACAGCTAGAATTCTGACAGAAATGAAAGTAGAATGTAAATATTAAAAAATGAATTTTCTTTTTGAAAATACATGAGAGTATGAACTGCAACACTTCACACTAGCTAGGCACTACAAGCTTCATGAGAAATGTGGGTGTAAAGCACCTTAATGTATTTTCAAAAATGAAATTTATTTCTTAAATAATATTAAATATGGCTTCTGAACATTAAATGATATGGTTATCGTCAACAGTATATAGTATGGGAGACTGATAACTTAAATTGGGTTCTTGATATTTCATATTATATGCCTTAGTAAGCGCCCCCAGACACTTTTTCTTAACACTTCTGAAAATCTGGATGTTGAAGGGCTAAGTAATTTAGGGTCTCAAGAGACAAACAACTGTTGAAGTCACTGAAGATTTAATGTACAACACATCAAATACATGTACAAACAGATTTAATGTACAACACATCAAATACAAACAGATTTAGTCTAATGTTAAATAATCTATACCTTTTCCTAATTCATTAGGTCATTCTTACAGTCATTTGAAATTGATTGAATGAAATTGTTACCAATCATCTGATCAAATATTGTCATACTATTAGTAAAATTATTACAATAACATAACTTTTATCGCACACAATATCATTGATGACTGCTTTGCTGCCTTTTATGTGGCCATTTGAAACTGGGGAAATGAGAACATACTTAATTATAAATCAAATGTCTCAAATGAGGTAAATTGTTGTTTTAAAATGATTCAAGTTTGTAGCTGATGTCTGATAAGAATAGCATATTTATGATTGAATATGTATAATCTCAATCTCATTGAATCAGAGTAAATCTGATGCAATAAACCTGCCAAATCCGCAGAAAATGTTGATTCATTAACTCTTGTTCGTAATCTCCAATGTGCATTGACCTCTGAGGTCACCTGTTTGGAATAATGTGGAAGAGATGCACTGCACATGTGTCAGATTTGTAAACAATTTATTTTGCCCATTTAGATGTTTGTAAACCACATCCCCCCTCCCCCCCCCCCCCCCGGTGCAAAATTGAAAAGGGTTATACACATGCATTATTTAATTGATTGATAATATTATCTGCTCAATATTTTGAATTGATGATACATCAATTCAAAATATTGAGCAGACAATATCTTCCTATCTTAAGAGTGGATTGACCATATGACCTAAGAATCAATAGGGGTCAACTACTCCTTATGCTGTACCAGTGTACCAAGTTTGGTGTCATTCAAGCAAATAATTCTTAAAATGTAGAAGACAAACAAGAGATGTTTGTAAAACACATATGCCCCCATGGTGCAAAATTGAAAAGGGTTATGCACACACATCATTTAATTGATAGTAGTATCATCAATTAAAAAAAAATCAGCAGACAATATCTTCCTATGTCAAGAGTGGATTGACCATGTGACCTAAAAATCAATAGGGGTCATCTACTCCTTATGCTGTACCAGTGTACCAAGTTTGGTGTCAATCAAGCAAATAATTCTTAAAATATAGGAGACAATATATTACAATGTCCAGTTTAATCCCTGACCTTTGACCATGTGACCTCAAAATCAAAAGGGGTCATCTTCTCCTTAAGATGTACCAGTGTACCAAGTTTAATGTCTGTCAAGAAAAGGGTTCACAAGATATTTCAGCATACAGTATATTCCTATGTCCAGTGTGACCCTTGACCTTTGACCATGTTACCTCAAAATAGACAGGGGTCATCTTCTCCTGAAGATGTACTAGTGTACCAAGTTTGATGTCTGTCAAGCAAAGGGTTCTCAAGATATTGAACGGAAAGTATATTCCTATGTCCAGTTTGACCTTGACCTGAATAACAATAGGGGTCCTCTTCTACTCATAACTAACCCACACATGAAATATCATTACGATCAAGTGAATGGTTCTTAAGATATTGAGCAGACAACATGTGGTCTACCGACCGACCGACAGACCAACCAACAGGTGCAAAGCAATATGCCCCTCTTTTTTGAAGGGGGGGGGGCATAAAAAATTCAATTATCAAAATTTCATTTCAATGGCACATTTGCGTAATTATTACTTTCTTACACTTATAATACTTAAAAGTCATTCATGAAACGATATATCAATATTTCTAAAAACAAACGAAATGTGTAGTTACGTCAAGTTTCCATCTTTGTATGACTTTGGTCTCAGCAACCCAATAATGTTTGGTAATCGATTGCATCTGCAGGTTATATGAAACGCTCATTGTAGGTATGCTCTCAAGCAACATTCCCTTGTTTATTTTGCTGATTTTTCATCAAATCTTAAGGATTATATTAGTTATACTGATACGTATTAATTGTTGCATAGTTGGATAGTAGAAAAATACCATCAATTAGAACTTGTATTGGCTACACCAACAAACAAAACAAGAGGCCCATGAGCCACATCGCTCACCTGAGTCACCTTGGCCCATATCTAAAGATTTTCCATATATGTATGCATGTAAAATTTTGGTCCCTATTGTGGCCCCAACCTAACCCCAGGGGCCATGATTTTTACAAACTTGAATCTGCACTATGTCAAGAAGCTTTCATGCAAATGATATTAATCAATATGGGAATCTTTGATATCGTTTCACCTTGGTAATGCTACATCTTCTATCTTTTCACCCTGCGTTATTTTCATTTTCATGCATATCGTCAAAATAAAGACTATTATGAATCCCAATTTAGTAAGAAATTTAATGTCTTTTTATATTCTTGTGACACATTATCATGGTTCTTTCTCAAATTATTTCAAACCTTGAATTCAGCTCATGAAGCAGACATTCGTGCGAGTGTTTGAGAAAAGAAACTACTTTCATTCAAAGTATGGGGCATATTCTGTTTCTTAATACATCTATGCCTTCCGTGCAATATGTTTTAGACAAAGAAAACTTTCATTTATGCTGTTTTTTTGATAAATAGACTGCTTGCTTCAACAATCTGGAACCCGTGCGTTGCTGAATCTTTCCCCATTGTCACGATGGTCCACGGTGACTATGTAAGGAAGCTTTCATGTCAATTTGTACTTTCCTAGTCCAGTGGTTCTTGAGAAGAAGATTTTTAAAGATTTTCTCCCTATATATTTGTCTGTTAAAACTTTGATCCCTATTGTGACCCCATCCTACCCCCGGGAGCCATGATTTTAACAAACTTGAATCTGCACTATGTCAGGAAGCTTTCATGTAAATCTCAGCTCTTCTGGCCCAGTGCAGTGTTTAAAATTAACCATAGACCGAGTCTGTGTTAAATGACACCAATCTATGCCAATTGTAATTGGGTTAGACCAAATTGTCTATGCCGATTTTCTAGATTAAAAGCAGAAGAGTTATCCCAAAAGTCGACGTCTGATAAACGTTATGAGGAAAGGATTACATTGTTATGGAAATGGAGAGAAAATATGCTTTCCAAGTACATTAGAAGTAAATAATAATGTTTTAAATCTGTGTTATTTTTTTCCCAATGTTACGGTCTATGCCAATTCGATAAAGTCTATGTCATCTTGTTTTGGCATAGATCCGTGGTCTACACTGAGGTTTAAACCCATTTCGAACACTGCCAGTGGTTCTTGAGAAGAAGATTTTTTTTTAGAGATTTTCCCTATTTATTTCCATGTAAAACTTTGATCCCCTATTATGGCCCCAACCTACCCCCGGGGGCCATGATTTGAACAAATTTGAATCTGCACTATGTCAGGATTTCAGCTCCTCTGGCCCAGTGGTTCTTCAGAAGATTTTTAAATGATCCCACCCTATTTTTGTGATTATCTTCCCTTTGAAAGGGGGCATGACCCTTCATTTGAACAAACTTGAAAGCCCTTCACCCAAGGATGTTTTGTTCAAAGTTTGGTGGTGGTTCTGGAGAAATAGATAATAATGTGAAAAGTTTTTGCCAACAACAACAAATTTTCATCAGAAAAGCTGACTTGAGAGCTTTCGGCTCAGGTGAGCTAATAATTTGAAACTCTGAGTTTCGTTTGCATGAGACTTGAATGAATGTTTGAAGGTATATTTGGGCAGAAGTATAGTTGAAAAATATGTTAGAAAATTTGATACTACAATTTTGAAATGGCAATGCAAGAATATATAGCAATATGACTCAAGATCTTAGTTGTGCATAGTCCGAAATATCTGACGTTTTCCTGGTTTTTTTTTTTTATGATTTTGATATTTACCGTGCCAGGAAAATGGCGTTTTCATAAATCATAAAAAAAAAAAAAGCCAGGATTAAGTCGTGCACAGAATTTTCTTTTTAATTAATCGAAGATTTTGAAAAGGGGTGGAGCTGTACCTCTCTGGTATATCCCAATCTTAAACGTTGTCTTTGAATAAGAAATCTTATAATGTACATGGAGTTCAGCGAAATGTACAGAAAAGTAATTAGTGGAGTGGTCATACTACTTAACCGATTGGGAATTTTGTCTTTACCCGACTGGTGGAGCACTTTCTCGGAGAGCATCCGAGTTTCTACAGACTGAGAAACTACTCATAATCTTACGATGATGAAATATTTTATAACATATCTACAAACTTATTGCATAAAAAGAGAGAGTCATGCTTGATAAAAGCGCAAAATGAATGAAAACATACCTTTCTAATCATTTATGGGCATGTAATCTGAAGATCTCTCTGAATCCCGAACCCGATCCAATGTGATACTCTATAGTCAATATGATAATAATATAAACATGGACGGATCTAGGATTTCAGTGTGTATGGCGTGAAAACCAGGGTTTGTGTGAGACGGTCGATATTGATCACTGCTGCGATCTTATTTGGGATTAAACAAAGTATTTTAAACTTTATCTAAAACATATCTCGGACAACGTCCTAGCTTATCTGGCAGCTTTGTTTTCATAGGTTAAAAAATTATTTTTATATATATACTAGAAGAAAAAGAAAAGAAAGAAGCTAATTCTACATCACAATTTGACATTAAATAAAGTGTTAATCGGACATGGAAACACATTTTGGAGATCATATAATATACATTATTCATTCTGTCATGAATTCATGACCCGAGATTCAATTTCTTCATAAAAAAAAATTAAAGTAAGAAATCAGTTTTCACGAAAACTGAGACAGGCACGTGGAATCAGGCTGGAGAAGGATTGCTCCCTCCCCCTTTTTTGGACTATATTCATTATGCGTTATTTTTACAAGTAGTTATATTTACACCCCATCCCACAATTTTTATAAAGGTTCTGATTCACGATTTTCCTCCAAATTTTGTTTTTCACTTTAAATGATCAAAATCTACACTATAATATGTTTAGAAAGTTTCACACACAAAAATTGAGGATATTCATCATGACAGAAGTTAATTATAGAGAGTTTATTATTTGTTTTGAAAACGAAAATTGAGGTGTGTTATTGTTTACGGGGTTTTCAAAATAAATGGATATTGATCCAAGTTTATTATATTATATATCACATCTCAAGTATTCTTTAGGTAAAACGTGTCATTTAAAAGTTATAATTTGTGATTGTACAATATGAAGATGCTTTAAATTACAAAATTAACGTTTCACTGGTTTGTTTGTTTACATAAAAAGACTCGAGTAATTGTTAATTATATAATACAAAATCAAAGCTAAAATATTGCTCTTATCCTTGCATTCAGACGGTCCAAATTTTGATTGTCAGCAATAAACGGGCTATACATTATTAATTTTTAACATCAAAAATGAAAAACATTTCTTTCGAAAAACGTGAATCAGTCCCTTTAGCCACTAGCCTCGGGGGGTCGGGCTAGTTATCTACAGTTTTGATGATGACTGCTACCTTGTGCATGTATGAATTTATTGCATTTATTTTGTTTTTAATTATCTTTTATTAAAATGCTCATTTCATAATGCATACATACATCATAAAAATCATAATGCACATCATATATACATCAGAGAAGTCAGAAAATTCATTTCATACACTGTAATGCATACATGTCATAATAATCGTAATGCATTTCATAATGCATATCATGTATCAGAAAATTATACAAACATCTCATAATGATCATAGTACATTTCATACATAAACCAAAAAAGCCGCTTAGCGCTAAAATCGCCATGCATCAGAAAAATCATTTCATAATGCATACATATACAGTGTATATCACAAAAATCGTAATTCATTTCAGATATAAGAAAAATAATGAAATTTCATTTCATAATGGAGATCAAAAATTCATTTCATAATGCATATCATATATCATATGTCCGTTAGAATAATCATGTTAATTTAATTATAAACAGTTTCAAGTCGCTTCTATTCTTGCCAATATTGGCAGCTACCATATTCTGGATTTAGAAGTTCTTTTTTAATTTTATGCTGGAGATCTTGCTCCAACACTTTCTCCTTCTGTGTTAAATCTGCATTTCATTTTATATCTATATATAGAGAAACTTACAACGGATATAACGTTAACCTTATTCAAAAAGCGTGTTTCCCCCGCTGATTTCATTATAATATCCGGGTACAGAAGTTTTCCATGTAACATCAAACTTCAAGAAGGAGCTAATTTTCTCCCAAATATGTTTAATAATTTTGCATTCACACAAAAAATGTTTTATGTCTTCATCTGCATGTACATTGCAAGCTTGATATGAAAACATTTTTTCATCTGTTTTCATACAATGGATTTTGAAATTTCATATTGATAAAGACTAAATAGTAAAATTTACTTTTAACATTTTTAGCTGATTTTACAACAAATTACAGTCACATTTTTCTTAATAAATTTTAATTGCATTTTAAGCAAAATATATTCACAAAAAATGGTATTTTTCTTTCTCAATTTATCTGTAAAGTACATTGTACTGTATGCATTTCCTCATGTTCATCAACAATATTTAAAATGTATAAAATTCCACTCTGTTTCCAATTTTCAAAACAGCGTTTTTGATTCGTATTGAAAGAGTCTGTTGTTCCATATAAACTGACCAAGGAACTCTTTTCTCTTTTATGTCAGGTGGCTTTTTGGATCTGAAAATATATTTCCATAAAAAGGGGAAGTTTTAACATTTTTTGGGGGAAAATTTAATCTAAAAAGTTATACTCAGACGATTTTAAAACATATGAAGTAGATATATTTTTTAAAATATATATTATATATATATCGCTGCAAAATATATCGTTAAGTGTTCCACATGTGACACTTTCTACATTTGCATTTTTAAATGTCAATTATTCATCAGTTTCAATATGAGGGTCATTTTTAACCGGAGACGTCCAATTAAGATCTAAACCGGCAGATAAAAATTCTAATGATATTCAAGATGCCTAAAACTTGCAGCCATCATTGAATCATTTGAGGAGGGGTGGGGGAGCGGGGTGAAGAGTAGGTATTGAGGCGACACCTCTGCGGGTTCTATTTCTTCCTGATACTGCCTAGAATCAACTTGCTGACTATTTGGCAGTCGGTGCGCATGTTAAAAGATTAAAACTGGTTAAAAAGTCAACAACAACAAAACAAACAAAAAACCAAAACAACCTGCTTTCACTTTTTGAAAAAGGAATAGGCGGATACCAGCTGAGCTTCGAATACTTCTGGACCCTGTTGCACAAAGGTTAGTTAACTAACTTGCCATTAACTTGAACGTTTAAATATAGCGTTAACTTGAAGTTAACTGTCAGTTAAACTTAACTTTTGTACAGCTGGCAAGTGTTTTGTCCGACACAATTAACATCAGTTAATACGGCAATTCGTCTACGTTGTTCGAGGGAGTGTAAATCTAGCTACAATCTACATGTATATAGTGTCCACATTCGATTTATTGCCGTGCTTATTAATAAGTTAGTAATTGCTGCTCGTCGTTGGACCATTACAAGTCTAGTGTTGTCTTTTTGGGCGTGTGGGCCCTAGACAGTTGATACATATTCCAATAAAGGTCCGACTAGTGACTTGTATGAACTCTCCTTTACAGATGTCGAGCTGATGTTCATATTACAATGTAGGAAACCCAAGGTCTTATTTGGGTGGGTTTTTTTAACCACAAATATTGCTCATATGGTCATTCCATCTCAAGTCTGTTAATATGTAACATCCAAGTTATTTCGCACTTATTTTTAAAGAAATATGTATCGGATTTTGAGAATGTTACAAAAACAAATAAAACGAAACAATTGTATGACAAACCTATCATACAAGCCCTTTTACTATTTACTCCAATATATCTCTTTAAATAAGAGAGATATATCTTTACACTAGAGAACTTCTATTGGTTGTAGAGATATCTCTAAGTTAGATAGATGTCTTTTTTACGCTAGGGATATGTCTCCTTAACCAAAGGAGATATTTCTTTAAACAAAAGAGATATCTCTTTAACTAAAAAAGATATCTCTTTAAACAAAAGGGATATGTTTTTACGCTAAGGAGATATATCTTTCTCTTTGAGAGATATCTCTCAAAGAGAACGAGATATCTCTCTAGCGTAAAGAGATATCTCGCTATCAATGTAAAAAAGAGATATCTCTTTAAATTTTCAAAAAGAGATAGCTCTTTAACTTGAAGAGATATCTCTTTAACCCCCCAACCACCACCCAAAATGGCGGAAAAGGTTAAAGAGGTGGTTGGGGAAACATAATTTGGTATAACTGTAAATGTAAATCCAGTCTGGCTCACATATTTTATCAATCTATTGTCTTTTGTTACCTGTACACACTTTACATGCGATAAACGCAAAATCTCCCTGGATTGCAGCCATCCGGTTTAGGGAGAATTCCTTAAGTATTCAAACTAATAAAAAAAATATTGGAAAGAGATAATTCTTTTTCTTTGAGATATATCTCTTTTTCAACGATTAAAGAGATATCTCTTATATTTTGAGAGATATATCTCGAGGAATTCTTAGATATCTCTTTAAGTGAAGAAGATATCTCTCAAAGTAAAAGATATCTCGCAAAGTAAAAGAAATATCTCTTTAAGTGAAAGAGATATCTCTCAAAGTGAAAGAGATATCTCTTTTAGAGAGATATCTCTTAGAGTTAAGAGATATCTCTCAAAGTGAAAGAGATATCTCTTTAAAATAAGAGATATCTCTTTACATAATTTAAAGTGGTATCTTATTTTTCGAATAAATAGTACAATGTCTTGCCATACAATGTGCCATACACTTGTAACAAGTTTACTAATATTGTGGTGTTTTTATTCTTCTTCTTTTAGGTTTACTGGACATGATATAATTAGAGTTACATTTCAGTGTTACAACTCAGTTGACCCACTGTGATGAGAGAGAGAGAGAGAGAGAGAGAGAGAGAGAGAGAGAGAGAATTTATGATTAGCTGATTCTAATATCCTAGTGTTGAGTATTTTAGTGCTGAATTATTTAAGACATGAATTATTTATCTGAGACACTCCCATTAACAGTATTGCCTATTTACGGGTATGACTTAAAACTAATTGTTGTCGGGGTACATTGTACATTGATTATATATACCCGATATTAAACACAATTTTAAAAATACACACGTACTGTCTAACAATCACACCATTTAGTTTTCAATCTAGCAGTAGTCAGTATACATGTGTAAAAGTCATCATTAGTAGAAGTTTATATACAAACTGTATATAGTAGTAGTTAGAAGTAGTGGTAGTTGTAGTAGTAGACTGTACAAATAGTACTTCGTTGCAGTAGTATATGTTAGTACAGGTGGTAGTGGCAATATTAGTCAGGGGCGGATCCAGGAATTGTGGTTACGGGGGGTGCAACTTTATGAGGTAGTGGGTACAGGGCGAAGCCCTGGTGGGAGTCCAGGGGGCGAACTCCCCGGAAGCTCCTGGATTTTACAGATTTTATAGGGCTTGAAATATGTCTCCTATTTAGTCATTTGTACTGTTTTCTATCATTTTTGATAAGGTGAAATTAATAAAAATGACGCAAATTTTAAGGTTTTTTTGGGGAAAATGAAGTTTTCCCAATAAAGTAATTCAAGAAATCAAAAGATTTTGTCATTTATTTCACCGGGAGTGGAAGAAATTATTGCTTTTTTATCGTTTAGTACGTTTTTCTAAAGAAGAGACCACGATTGACCTTAAATTTGAAAATTTTAGGGGGCGCGCGCCGGCTGCCCCCTCCCCTAAATCCGCCACTGTTAGTAGTAGTATATGTAAAAACATCGATCAGAAAACAAAGAACATTTGCTTCTTTTATTCAAAGACAACAGCAATAAAGATATATCTCTGAAATAATATTCTAAAACAACAAGTTAACATTTGGCGAATACGTCATTTTATACAGAAGTCAGGCCATAACCAACAGTCATTAATGATACAATGAAATACCGACGATATACTGTAATTGGTACTGGTCAATGGATTGTAGATATAATGTGTGGATTTATATATAGACTGTAGATATAGGTGTGGATTTATGTATAGACTGTAGATATAGGTGTGGATTTATCTATAGACATGAAAACAACGGAAGGATAGCCAGAGTAATTTGTATAATAACTACGACTAATGGTCTAAGTGCATCACACTAGAGGGCAATTACATCGAAAAAGAAGAGGTGGATCTCAACCGGAAATAAGTTAGGCTGGTTACTTATTGACTCGCCCTCGTACTTATTGTACAAATTCCTCGTAGAACTCACACCACGCTTCATTGTTGATGAGGGACGAACTAGACATCATTTGTTTATATTTCATGTGAAAATGAAAAGTCGGTGCTGTTATAAATCCAGATACACATAAAGAAACAGCATAATGGCCCATATCAAACGAACAGCATTCAATTATAAATATTTCTATTGTATAAAAGAAAGGCTAAAACACAATGCTGTATCATGTTATTGATGTCAACAGGTCAGAAGTTCAGGATTCTTGTTGTGTATTCACCAGATACTTCTGAGCACACAACTGGTGCTTGTAGATACTAGAAATCTCTGAGCTAGTTTGTTTGCAATTTCCAACTTTCGTGATTTTGCAAGCAAATTGGAGATTGCATGGAGAAATCCCCCAAAAGAGGACTTACGGTCTAAATGTGAATTACCAGTCCTATTATACACGTCACGAAGATTGGATAATCCATATTTCCCGAGACAGCTTGATGGAGCTGTGCAACCTAAAACTACTCACTAATTCAATTTACCACTATACCGACATACTTAAACATGGTCTCCACAATAATGTAGATTGTAGAGACATGTCATGCGCGGGGATCTAAGGGGGGGGGGGGGGGGGGGGGGGCTCCCCAGCTGGAATTTGTCAAGTGTATACCATAATGATTTATGAATAAAAATGAGTTATTACATTTTTGCACTTAGTGAGGACAGAGTTATCTCGAAATAATTACGTACGAAGTGTTCTCACAAGAAATGTACTGTAGACTGGAGCGATTTGTTCGATATCCTTCTATCATTTACAATTTACATAATTACAGGTGATTGATGTAACAATTTATTCATACTCCACGTTTAACCATAGGTTAGGATTCAACATACATGTATCTATTCATACCCCTGACAATGCAATTCTTATATGACGATATTTTGAAATTGAATTGTCCATTGACTTTGGTAGAGTTTAAATTGTCATTTCTTCGTTCAAGATTAGAAATTGACCAAAAGTAAATTGTACAACCAGCAAGGAAACCCAATATCATTTCAACTAAGTCTCCTCGGCTAAATCAGGCACGTAGGGTGTGTGCCTTCCCCCTTTTTTGTTTTGGACAATGTACTTTTCCGTCATTTAACTTATTTTACATGCAAAGGGTATTACATTATAATATACATTTACATGCAAAGTTTGATTCGCCGGCTGGTTGCCCCCTTCCTACTTTTTAAAATGACAATTACTAAAAGGTAGTGGAAATGTTAGCTTCAACCTATGAATTAAATTCATGCACTGAAGGATTGCCCTATTTATGATTTTGAGCATTATCTTTTTTTAAAGACGGTTGTTTTTTATCTTGCCAAAAGTGCGACTCCCTATGAAAATACGTGCAGTGTGTGTATGTTGATCCCCTACCAGTTCCCTCTTATGTCAGTTTTGGATAATCGAATACAGATACCCTTTAACAAATGTCTCGTTCTTTTTCTTATTGATTAAAATACTACAACTACACCATAAGCTAATCACAAATCGTCGACTCCCACGCCTATATGGACTTGTTCGCCTTCGGTACGTTTAGGCTGTTGTTCTATGATTTCCTCCTCCATTTTGCTGATGGTGCTACATGAAATACTAGCGTCCCCTGTGTAGCCCACAATTTCTCCGTACTGGGAAGTATGTCGCTCCCGGCTGTGCCAAACCCCGTACAGAAAATACAACAACAGGCCTGAAAATAAACATAGCCAAATAAATACATGCATGTAAATTGATGGTGTAAGTTAAGTAAATGTATTTAAGTACTTTCATATACATATATATATACAGGTGCTCGGACGCAGCAAGTCTCATCTACCTGTCCCGAGATCAGACTCCGGCTACCTGTCAAGATGGACATGCTACCCGTTTGCCACAAATAATGACCTACTTCCGAGCATTATAGCGAGATGTCTTCTCAAAACCGGTTGTTTTGGGGTTAGTATCGCGCACTGGAGACAAACTGAGAAATTCTTATTTTATTGAGACCATCTATAAATACATGCAGCTATGTTAATTATGCTTCATGCGTAATTATTGCTTCACATTATGCTTACTCACAATAAATACTTTTTATCATTAGAACATTGGATCCGGTTGGAGCCAGTTTATTGACCCGACTCCATGTTCTACCCTGGGGAAGTCTCTAATCTGCGATTGATTTTTCATGAAGTTCAACTGTCACTGTGGGAGCATAAGAACAGAAGCTCATTAGCATACCTATTGCCAGCCATATTGCCAGTCGTATCCAGGTTAAGTAGTTAAGCTTCATCATCAAGGTAATGTTGCAGAAAATGCTGAGGCAGGGAATCAGTGGTACCAGGGGTATCTGTAACAAGAAATTACAAAACTCAAAACAAATTATACTAATACTCTAGTTCAAAACAAATTATGTTACTCAAATTCTAAACGAATTATAACACTAAGATTCAATTCTTTTAGAACAGTCAATTATACAAATGATACTAGAATGACGACCCTGCAGGGATATCGTGGACCACCAATTTGGATTTTTTTTAAATTTCATGTTTCCGACAAAATATTTCGATATGTATTCTTTTTAAAAATCTACAAAAACCGTAAACTACTATAACAACAAGGGAGTTTAACCTGTAACCGAAACGGATAGCAGATCCGATATAGTAAAGAAATGCACTTTCTATTTCACAGTGATTAGAAATAACAGGTGAAACACTTCGGCATTGTTTGAGGTACTTACTTGAAAAGTAAGGAAGGCATTGTTCTTTTCATGGGCAATCAGAACAAGAAAACACAAGACTATTATCGCACCAAAAACAATTTCCAGTGTAATAGCCCACCAAGCACCTTCTGCCAAATACCCGTACCCGGGCACTAAAATTGCACAGAAACAAATTATTGCAGCCAACATTAGTAAGATAGCTAATATTGTTGCATTTCCGGGATCAAAGGATTTCAATATTGGTAAATGTCTCAAATGATCCTTCAGTTTGCCAAAGTCGTCATGGCTTTTGGATTTCTTCATGATTGCACTGTCTTCAGTCATGCTGACGTCATCGATCGGAGCCTCTTCTTGAGGTTTTAGTTTGAATTGACATTTATGAACTGGGGCATATCGAAGAATTATGACAGAGACAGCAACAATTGTATACGCTAGGATGGTTCCAATAGACATAAACTCTACAAGAGTTTCTATTTCAAAAAGAAGGGCCATTAAAGCAGAAAGAAATCCAAAGCAGAGAATCCCCCATATTGGGGTTTGGGTTTTGGGATGAACGTAGGCAAAGATCTGAAACAGCAATCCGTCTGAAGCCATTGAATAGACCGCTCTTGGTAAAGAAAATGCACCCCCTAACAGGGAGGTTGTTATTCCAAACAATGTACCCAGCGCCACGACATATTTCGCCCATTCTGCGCCTTGTTGTGCGAACGCAAATGGGAATGCTGCTGTTGGGTTGACATCGGTGTATGGAACCATCAAGGTTAAAACACACGTCACCAGCACATACAAAACGGTGACGATTCCCAGTGATAAGATTGTTGCAATGGGTACAGATTTCTCGGGATTTTTGGCTTCTTCGCTAGCAGTTGCCACTCCTTCAAATCCGATATAAGCGTAGAAGCAAGTGGCAGCCCCTGCCCATGTGCCCCCGAATCCGTGTGGAAAAAATCCACCGTGGTCTGACCAGTTCTTTACATCGGCATAATAGAACCCCATAACAATGATGATCACTATCACGATTAAATTAATGATTGTAAAGAAATTGTTGAAGTTCATAGCAAATTTTGCACCAGTTGCCACCACAAGGAAAACTAGGATGGTTGCAGCAAACGCCACAAAATCCGGATAATCCGATATCCACTCGTTGTTGTGGCTGAGATACCCTACATGCTTTAGTGTAGAATTTTTTATAGCACCATTGAATATCGAGTCTAGACCACCACTCCAAGCCCTAGCAACAGAAGACGCTCCTAGAAGGTGTTCAAGTAAAATGTTCCATCCAATTATGAACCCCCATATCTCTCCGAGCGTCACGTATGTGTATGAATAGGCGGATCCAGCTTTCGGTACCCTAGCCCCAAACTCAGCATAACACAGTGCGGCCAATATGGCAGCAAATGCTGCGAACACGTAAGACAAAATGGCCGAGGGTCCAGCTAGGTCTTTGACGACAGTTCCTGTCAGAACATAGATTCCAGCCCCTATCATGTGTCCTATCCCTAGCAGGGTCAAGTCCAGAGTACTGAGACATCGTTTTAGCGGGGTCTCGTGGAAATCCTCCGTGACTTTTTTCTTACGGTTAAGTGTGACCCATACGTCACTTAGTTTGGAAGACAATTCCATGGCGAATATTTACATCCTGAAATAAAGATAATTTTTTCACATATGATGAAGACTGTAGCAGGTTTTACGACTCATTTACAATCGATGAATAAAAATTTCATGTAACATATGTCACTATTCTGTCATATACATTGTGTATTAAAGGATAGTCTGAATGTTGTCGTTCACGATCTTATTGATATATATATAGCTATAAAACACTGAAGGTATCTACTATATTTCTCATCCTGCTTCATAAATGATTACTTAAATAAAGGTTTAAACATAACTTAGGTACCATATGTTGTCTCAACAAAACTTATATTACCATTATGATAATCATCAGGCGTTATTCATAGTATATATACATATATTGGTAAAACAGTTCATACTCACAGATCGAGTTAGACAAAAACTTTCACATTCATTTCACCTGCCATCAGTTAAACCACGTATTTCATGGCAGCATTTTCTCCCGATAAATTATGCTGACTGCCAGAAATCAATAAGTTTCTATAAAAGAAGAGGAATATTCCCATCACAATTAAGTATCGATTTAGATCTCGCGCCATCGTATAATCACTTTTGAACTCAATCCCGCGAGATGTGCCTTTGATTCTGATGAAATGTTGAGATATGATATTGTTATTGTATGTAATATAGCATAGAAACTAATTTCGTCGCTTATTTTTTAAATATATTTTTGACATAATTATAATATGTTCATTGTAGAAAAGTTATGCGAGTACCTAAATGTGTTTTTTTTTTTTTTTTTTTTTTTTTTTTTAGAATTTTTCAAAGTTGTCTTTGAAATACTATTTACACTTCGATTTTAATTCACTTAATATGATATACGGATTAACATTAAGAAAGTAAACATACTGAATTCAATGCGTGTGTTTGAGGGGGTGAAATGATGATAAATTAGTGGATACGGTATGGGTGGGTAGGATGGAAGTGTCGAGGCCACCACTATGATATGATATAAGAAGAATATCGACTTGATGACAGATGTGACAATTACATGTTTAATTCATTGTGTTTTACGAGGAATAAGAATATTGTCCAGAATTCATAAACAACTGACTTGGTTCAGTTTTAATAGCGTTAATCAAAAGAAAAAGTACAACAATCGCCATTAAATAGTTAGCGATTTCACTTACGTATTGTCTGTAGATAAGATCCTCCACAAAACAGCTGATCAATCGTAAACTGAAATACTAACAAGTCGGTCATGGTCAACTATCTTATGACTAAAGAGCAAACCGCTCCGGTTCAAAACCAAGCAATAGTTTAGATTGAAATCCTCCTTATGTAACAAATGATTCTATATTGATCTGCTAAATCCGTCTTGCTAAGTTTAGTTTGTTTGACAACGTGGCAAATCTTATATTTATCTCTTCGTCTGGGCCCTATACAGTTGTATATATTGTTCGTAAGCGGAACTTCACGGAGGAATGAACATGGTTTTTTTTTTTACTGGATATTTAAATCTAACTTTTAGAATTTGCTCCGTACACTTAACCATTACAGACTGTTCATATCTCTAACTTTATAAACGTAAAAACAGGGCTCTCATTTTCAGGAAGCTCGCGGACCGGTAGTCATTAAAATGTTGCATAAACCAATAAATGTACATGTATCCTACAGCAATTATTATGCAATTACTAGTGGCGGATCCAGAATTTTACCAATGACCTGGGTGTCCTACATCAATCAACACATAGATAAATGGATATATAAACCAGCCGATAAAAAAATATTGCTAGTACTGAAAAACAAAAAATTCATGGAATACATTTGCCTGAATTGACATATGATTTTTATCATACACATGTATTGATTTCATGTAGGCCCTAAATGATATTTGATTGATGGAAAACTAGATTAAAATAATTTCAGAAAAGGTTTTCCTTAAACCTTAACGATCGATATTAGT
This sequence comes from Ostrea edulis, assembly GCF_947568905.1. NCBI lineage: Eukaryota > Metazoa > Mollusca > Bivalvia > Ostreida > Ostreidae > Ostrea > Ostrea edulis. The sequence goes on from NC_079164.1 coordinate 32,560,033, forward strand.
TGAAAAGAAAGTGGGCCTGTAAAGGCAATCTATGTAGTGGTTGATTTGTGCCGTTTTACAATTTATCGTCGTCTTTTTTATTATTAAAATCGACAACAAGGACCCAGTGGAGCGGTATGTTGATATTTTTCTTGAGCTTGTATTGCTGAGTCTTAAACAGCCAGAATAACAATACGCGAATTTTATCAAAATATTCCTAAAGCAAAAGCACCCACGATTAATCAAAGAACGAACATGGATAACGCGCATCCGAGTGAATTCTATAAACAATCAATTCTTAAACTAGAGGGTAAATCCTTAGACCTTTACATGAAGGATTCAATAGATAAGTAGATACCAACATTAAGACCGCCTGAATACTTAGTACAACGTGGGTACCGCGAGGTCCCATGAATTGCTAGATCATCTCTTAAAGTGCAAAAGGGGTGAATCTTCACCTTTGGAAAAAACACCGCATAAACATAACAAAATCATATCTTGGATTGGTTTTAGTGCAAGTAAAAATACGCGTATCCTGTGGATTGTATGCATGGAGTTTTATGGAGTGCCAAATTAACATAACCTCAAATAATTGAAGATATCTTCAATTCAATTATTGCTCTCTTTAATTGAATTAATGCGCGCATTAAATCAATTATTGCTCTCGTCAAATGAATAAATGCGCGCTTCTGTTCAATTATTGCTCTCATCAATTGTGTACATCAATTAAATTAATGACAGCCGGTGTTATAGAGCCAGCCCCCCCCCCCCCCCCCGAAGTATGGCTCTATAGTGAGTCTTCCCCCTGGTAGTCTCGCTCTAGAGTGAGTCTTTCCCCACAGCAGAATTGCTCTAGAATAACCTTACCCACAGGGGGAAGACTCGCTCTAGAGCCATAACACCCTCTTAAAGTCTCGCTCTAGAGGGACACCTTCGCTTTCATACCCTTCTGCGTAAACTATGAAATAAATTTTAGTTTATCGGACAGGGAATTATCTAACTACATGACCTCTCTACCTACCTACATATATACCTACCTACCTACCTGAAGTTGTACAAGTTTAAAAGCATAACCGATATTTGTACGTAGATGAGAAGAAACATAAAATCGAAATTTCCTCATTTCATTTTCAAACTTCTAAAACTAACCAAAGCATAGATATTGTGTGGGTTAAAGTTCAAGGTCTATGGGTCAAACAAAATGACTTCGATTCCAATGTGTTTTATTCACCGTAAGGAGATATGCTACACCAGAGAAATTTGATATGAATGAAAAGTGGAGGATATGTATAACAATATTTTGAAAATTGTAAACTTCAAATTTACTTTATTTAGTAAAAAATTCAGTTTTAGTAGAAAGCAATCTGAGAAAAATTAAAAACCCATGCTGGACTCGAACACACGATCTACAGTTCAGCAGTCGACGTGCTTTTTCTCTCTTTTATTGCAGTCGACGTGCTAACCTACTGAGCTACTCAGCTAGGTGAGAATTCTTTAATGATTAGACAAATGTTGCTGATATTTATATTTTCATCCATGTTTTAAAAGGAAGTCAGCCATTATGACGATGTAGAGTACTTCCTTAATCAAAATCATTTAATTAATGCCCTGCTGAAAAGAGTCTTGGTATCTAAACAATCTCCATAAAGTGATAGTAGTTTACCAGGAATAAATGAAGGGGGAAGTCCTGCTATGGGGGAAGTTTGACTCTACAACTAGTGATAGAGTAGGTCTTCCCATTTGGAAGTCTGGCTCTAGAGGGAGACTTACCAGGGGGTTCCCCTGCTCTAGAGTGAACTTTCCCCCGGGAGGAAGGCTCACTCTAGAGCCAGGCTTTCGGGGGGAAGTCTCACTCTACAACACCGGCAATAATAGATTTGATGCGCGCATTAATTGAAATAATGAGAGCAATAATAGATTTGATGCGCGCATTAATTCAATTATTGCTCTCTTCAATTCAATTGATGAGAGCATCAATCTCATAGAAATATTGCTCGCGATATTTAATTTAGAGCTCGGTATTAATGATTTGATGACCTCTTTAGAGCTCGGTATTAATGATTTGATGATCTCTTTAATTCAGTTGACGATATATTTTTCAATTATTTACAAAGCTTTTGTATAAGGAATTAATGCGAGCATCAATTCTTTTAAAGAGAGCAACAATTCAATATTAAAGAGATCATTAATTCAATTGTGGATATGTTGAATTGAAGATATCTTTAAATATAGGCTTATAGTTGCTCTCTCTAAAAGAATTATTGCTCTCTTCAAATGAATTAAAGATATCATTAAGTCAATTAAAGAGAGCAATAATTGAATTAACATTAAATCAATCATTGTTCTCATCAAATGAATTAATGCGCTCATCAATTCAATTATTGCTCTCATCCTTATTGCTCTCTTCAATTGAATTGTAGCGCGAATCAATTCAATTGTTGATATCATTAATTCATTTGAAGAGATCATTAATTTAATTAAAGCGCGCATCAATTCAGCTGAAGAATTAATGCCATCATCAATTCAATTAATGCACGCAATAATTCAGAACTGAAGACATCATTAATTATTTGAAGAGATATTTAATTAAATTGTTGCGCGCATCAAATGAATTGATGATATCTTCAATTATTTGAGTTTATGTTAAATTGGCGCTCCATGGGGTTTTTGCGAGTAAAAATGCAAGGGGTTTATTATTTTCAACGTGTTATTCAGGTAAAGGATTACAAAACATCTTTTTAATATCAGTATAACACCAACCTAGAACGCATGAAGAACACAAACGCGGAGCTGGGGAGCCACAAAAATAACATTTAGTAAGACTCAAATTAATAGTAACGGTCTGGAGTAAACACTGGAAATGTGACGGTCAATCAGAATCTTTTACAGCCATGCTGAAATTACAATAACTTGATTGTCTGTGTGAAACTTCTCAGTTCCATTCATTTGAATGCCACTTTTCTGTCTGGTCATTACCCATGGCAGTCACTTTAGAGTTAATTACCTCGCGGTGTTGACTATCTATAGAGAAACAATTGCATCAAGTTTGATGACAGGGTATGCAGCCATTCTGAAGAAAAAATTAAAAGAGCATTCATGAGGATATGACAATCATTACAATTTATATGAATAGATATCGAAGGCAAAAACATTAGAAATTTGATATTAATGTAAAATCTGCATCCTTGTGGTTCTTAAGACGATGTCTTGTACATTTATTACAACTTTTCTTGGTAACGTCACATCCCAGTATCTTATTCCATATTTAATTGTACCAACGTCTAAGAAAAACATCTACATGTACATATAGATTCCCAGTCCAAAAGTTACAACGACATGATGACACTACAGTTGCGGTAACATGAGTGACACAAAATACACGTGTAACGGGAATCAGTGTGTACACGACACCAAAATGTAACGGGAGCCAGAATTTAATGATTATCTTGGTCACGGCACCAAATGTAACAAGGGAGAAAATGCAACGGACCAGACCGGGGTTCGAACCCGTGCCCCCTGAATCTCCAGTCAGGTGCTCTACTCACTCAGCTGTCAGGCCATCGGAGATCGAACCCGGCTGACCACTACACATGTACAGGATAATGGACAATGGTCAAAGACGGACACCTGCAGATTTTGATATCACAAGACATAACTTTACTGCTGGATCCTGAATGTTTGTTTATTGTTTGACGTCAAATTCAACAACTTTTCACTCATGTAGAGACGTCCCCAGCGTTCAGGGCCGTAGCAGTAAGGATTCTTTAATGTGCCAACGCCAACCGCGACCTTCATTTTTAAGGTCATATCCAAACGACCCGTGATTTCCACTTCTTTGTCGGATGTTTGACGAAGGAACATTTACTATTTATATGTTACATGTAAAAGTCTCAAGTAAGATGTGGTGCCAGGATTGAATCCTGGTCTCCCGGTTGCTTAGTGAACACTCTAACCATGCACTATGGTGACCAGCGGGCCCTTGATAAATTTGTCATTTTCATGGCTATATCTACATTTATAATGAGTTAATAAACCTTTTACCAGAAAAGTTTGATATTTGTCCTCAACTTTATCAAAACAAGAGATGTTTGTAAAACACATATCCCCCCCCCCCCCCCCCCCCCCGGGAGCAAATTGAAAAGGGTTATACACACATATCATTTAATTGATAGTATCATCAATTCAAAATATTGAGCAGACAATATCTTTCTATGTCAAGAGTGGATTGACCATGGGACCTAAGAAGCAATAGGGGTCATCTATTCCTTATGCTGTACCAGTGTACCAAGTTAGGTGTCAATCAAGCAAATAATTCTTAAAATCTAGGAGACAAAATATTACTATGTCCAGTTTAACCCTTGACCTTTGATTCATGTGACCTCAAAATCAAAAGGGGTCATCTTCTCCTGAAGATGTACCAGTGTACTAAGTTTGATGTCTGTCAAGCGAAGGGGTCTCGAGATATTAAACGGACAGTATATTCCTATGTCCAGTTTGACCCTTGACCATGTGACCTAAAAATCAATAGGGGTAATCTCCTGAAGATGTACCAGTGTACCAAGTTTGATGTCTGTCAAGTATTTATAGGGTTCTCAAGATATTGGGTGGACAGTATATTCCAATATCCAGTTTGACCATTAACCATGTGACCTCAAAATCAATAGGGGCCATCTTCCCCTGTCAAGCAAAGGTAGTGTCAAGATATTGAACGGACAGTATATTCCTATGTTCAGTTTGACCCTTGATCTCAAAATCAATAGGGGTCATCTTCTCCTGAAGTACCAGTGTACAATGTTTAATGTTTGTCAAGCAAAGGGTTCTCTAGACATTGAGTGGTTAGTATATTCCTATGTCCAGTTTGACCATGTGGCCTCAAAATCAATAGGGGTCATCTACTCCTAAGGATGTACCAGTGTACCCAAACACCCCGTCGAGGCCTCATTACATCACCTATGTATAGACCTCTCCTATGTGACGCAGTACAATATACAGATTTGTATATTTTGAGTCCGCAATTATCACGCGGGAAAATAACACTAAAGAAGTAGTTTGTAGTTAAAGCTTGAAAATATTGACATTAAGAGCATTAACATAAAAGTATGGATTTTATTTTTTACATAAAATGATCAAAATATCATTAAAAAGTAAGGAAATTTTCTTCAAATTATAGCGTAAAGTAGTGAACGTTCTTGTTTTGAACTGTTTACGTTAGACGTTATGTTTTTCGTCATTCTACAGTGACGTCACACAGTATAGCGACCTAAGAAATCGCTATCCCATAATGCCTAACTGAAAGAGTTTGATTTGTGAGCAAACGAACTCGGAAGTTTGCCAGTGTACCAAGAAGGAAAGGGTTCTCAAGATATTGAGTGAACAGTATATTCCTATGTCCAGAGTAGATTGACCCTTGACCTGAAAAACAATAGGGGTCCTCTTCTACTCATAACCAACCCACATATGAAATATTATGATCAAGTAAATGGTTCTCAAGATTTTAAGCGGACATGTGGTCTACAGGTGCAAAACAATATGCGCCTCTTCTTCGAGGGGGGGGGGGGGGGGGGGGGGGGCATAAGAAGAAATGTTTGTACATTGTAAAACATATATGTCCCAGGTGGTGCAAAATTGAAAAGGGTTATACACATGCATCATTTGATTGATAGTAGTGCCAAACCAACTCTGAGATATTGAGCAGACAATGTCTTCCTATGTCCAGAGTGGACCTAAATATCAATAGGAGTCATATACTCCTCAGAATGTACCAGTTTACTAATCTCTAGTCAGGTTCTTTATTAATTCAGCTATCTGGCCACCAGTGATTGAACCTGTCTGACCACTACATTCCTCCCTCCTTAAATTGACACAACCCAGGAATGATCAATGGCACCAAATATACCTAGAAGAGAAAAAATGCAACTAACTAGAATGGGATTCAAACCTGGACCCTTTGAATCATTAGTCAGGTGCTCTAAAAACTGAGCTCTCTGGCCATTGAACCCATCTGACCGCTACATGATTTGTCCCTCAATGATTGGCTGTTTGATTTCAATAAAATTAGAGTTTGGATGACCACACTAGCCATTCTATTACCAGTAATGTGATTTGTCACTGTGAACAAATGTCAAACCTGCTTCATTGAAATCTATCAGAACAGAAGTCTCACCCAAACATTTATACACCTGATCAAGCAAAGCAACACACTGTTATTGGAACGAAGGAATAGGGCGCCAGGGTAAAGTAAGTAGGAGTAGGGGGTCAAGGTAAAGTAAGTAGGAATAGGGGGTCAAGGTAAAGTAAGTAGGAATAGGGGGTCTGTGTAAAGTAAGTAGAAATAGGGTGCCAGGGTAAAGTAAGTAGGGATAGGGGTTTAGGGTAAAGTAAGACTGAATAGGGCATCAGAGTAAAGTAAGTAGGAATAGGGCACAAGGGTAGAGTAAATAGGGATAGGAGGTCAGGGTAAAGTATGTAGGAATAGTGGGTCAGGGTAAAATAAGTAGGAATAACAGCTCTGGGAGAGACTTTGAGGATAATTTGAAAATGATTTCCAATAGTATCTCCGATTGAAAATGCTTCCTACAAGTCTGGTAGAAGGATGTGCTTGAAAAGCACAGATCACTATAATAAATATATACACATATTTTCTTCTGAAGTATATTCAACAAATACAACAAAACACAATTCAACAAAAGTGCTACTACATACTTTGCAATGCTTGAAATAAGATTTTTCATGCTAGACACAGGTAATAAAGAATTAAGTATTCCAAGATTATCATAGTTATTACCACTGTATCTGGGGCAGTTATGGAATACACATGGATGCTTACTTCAATGCATTTGGTCAATTGACATTGTGAGATCCAAATTATTGTTCATTGTGAGATCCAAATTATTGTTCATCATGTCATTGTGAGTTGATATCAAATGAACCATAACAAATTTCTAAGTTCTTCACAACAAAATCATGTTAAATATAGCAAGTTTTAAATCATATTGCTTTTTAATTTCTTTACAATTACTTTTTCCTGATATTGCCAATCTGTAAATTACCTGAATAAATAAAAATCAATATATGCACTCAGGGGTGCATAAGCCGAGTTGCATGGGATACATTGTAAAGTCAGGAATGATGTGGCATATTTATAATTGTGAAGAACTAATTTCAGTTTTAAACTTTTCAAGTTGCTGTCCAGAAACCATATTTGTCTGAAGTTTTCAATCTATTTTTGGTCACTGTGACCTTGACCTTTGACCTTTTTTCTCCAAAATCAATAGGGGCCTTGATTTGCTGGTATCCAACAATATAACCAAGTTTCATTTGATTCAAATTAAAAAATTTCAAGTTATTCTCCTGAAACTAATTTTTTTTTAAATTTTAAATCTATTTTTGGTCACTGTGACCTTGACCTTTGACCCATTTTCTCCAAAATCAATAGGGGTATTCCTTACCTGGTACATAACAATATCTTTAAGTATCATTTGATTCGGATTTAAACTTTCTGAGTTATCATCTGGAAACCAAATATTTCTGAAATTTTCATTCTATATTCGGTCACTGTGACCTTGACCTTTGACCTTTTTTCTCCAAAATCAATAGGGGTCTTTCTTACCTGGTACCCAACAATATATCAAAGTTTCATTTGATTCGGATTTAAACTTTCTGAGTTATCATCCGGAAACCAAATTTTTCTGAAATTTTCATTCTATTTTCGGTCACTGTAACCTTGACCTTCGACAATTTTTCTCCAAAATCAATAGGGGTCTTCTTTACCTGGTACCCAACAATATCTCAAAGTTTCATTTGATTAGATTGTAAACTTTTCGAGTTATCATCCGGAAACCAATTGTTGACGCCCAACCGCCCGCCAACCCGCCCGCATCACCAAACCAATAGCCGAGTTCAACTTCGTTGCAACTCGGCTAAAAATTTGGAGTCTTTGAAACCTTATCTCTCTCTCTCTCTTGAGAAAGAGATGACACAACATACAAATGACATGAATTACGATGTATATTGCGATAACGTTTGAAACATGACTGAAGATATAAATCTATATTCCTTTAAAATCTAATTGCTCAGTAGGTTAACATGTTGACTGCTAGTCTGTAAATTGTGGTTATGAGTCTAGCAGGGTTTTTAATTTTATCAGATTACTTCCTACTAAAACTGCATTTTTTCAAAAAATTAAGTAAATAAGGTAAATTTGAAACTTTTCAATTTCAAAATATTATTGTACTTATCCTCCATTTCCCATCCATATCAGATTTCTCCGGTGTTTTATTCCTACTGAAACAATAAATTTCTAAAGCTCATCATGAAGAACATGCCAGTGTGAGGCGTCGTAGTTCATACTCTCATGTATTTCCAAAAGTGTAATGAATTTTTTATATTTTCATTCTACTTTCATTTCTGTCAGAATTCCCAGCCTTTAAAATAGAAGTACAATAAAATCTAGATTCATATGTTCATTATTCACACTGCAATGCATTCATGAGGAAGTGTCCATCATTACAATTTGTAAAAACATTGGATATGTAAATATTTATGTTTGAATCTCTGTCATTATTATGTTTGAATCTCTGTCATTACATCTTCTACAATAAATGCACCTGTATCCAATAAATATTGTTAGCAAGTCTGACTATTTTTCTCAATTATGTGAACTTGAAATAAACTTTACAAGAAATGAATGAAAAAACCCCACATAATATCTATTAACCATTCTAAAACTGAACACAGTAAAAATAAAAGAACTTCATAAATCCATAAAAAGTACTATAAATATAATATACATATTTAATACCATCAAATCACCAGATTCCCTTAAACGGGTAGCAGTAAATGAAAGTGAAATAAAATCCATAACATTTGATATCAAAAGCAAACCAATCTGTATACACAGCACCAGCATACGAGTGATGGAGTATGTTCCCTTTGAATTGTGCACAGATCAAACGAAAGATATGTCCAAGTGATTGTCTCATTATAATTAACAGTCTTTCTATGACAATTAATTTTTTTCCTATAACAGTAATTAATGATCTTTACATTATTTATTTCATATCCTTAGTGTACCTCATTTAAAATAAATAAATAATTTCAAACGAAACTCTTTGAATCACTAACAAGTGGTATCTGTTACAGTATGGCCATATTTCAAGGTGGGTTTTCCAAAGATTCATCAAAATAAAAATCCCTAATTTAAGTACATCATTGGAAACATATACATTGTGTAAATGAATAAAAATGAGTACACCAAAACTTGATCCACAAAAATTAATGGTATACTTTGTGAAACTCAATCCACCAAAGTTATATCCTGCCCCCAAAAAATTGGCTGTATACATTATTGTCATAATTCAAATCCTAAAAAATTCTCACAAGGCACATTCTCTCTAGGCAAAAATCCAAATACTACGTAGAATTACACCTTTTTTAACAAAATATACATTTTCAAACATTCTATTTATACATCCTTCACCTTATTAAGCTGAAAGCTCTTGTAAAATACCCTGAGACGGTCCCATATCATCAAACTCAACACCGTGTGAGGGGCCAACCTTAAGAATGATGGGCCCCAGCCTTTATAGAAACCCCAGAGTCCTTCTGTACGGAATATCTTCACAAAACAGTCCACCACATTGTTGTAGCGTAACCCCTTCCCATGAACATCTGTTCCTTGGTTGTACATCCGTGTGGACACCACGTCAAATGGCGTCATAAAGAAAGTGACCGTTAAAGCACTGCAGAGTGTCGCACAAAATGTATTCATCCAACTTTCCGATGGAAACACCTGGAATTGTTCATAAGACTAATTCATGTTTACGCACTGCATGGAATAAATCATCGTCAGATACCACGTCTATTGTCTTCGTTCACACCCGCTGCAGAACTGTAGCCGTCTGAGAAAATATTGGGACGTTTGACGTTCGTGATCGCGGGGCCAGACCTCTGATCAGTCCCAGTCTTTTCTCAGAGAGCTACAGATCTGCAGCTACGTTCACACTATGTTGTAGTGGTTTGAGGCAGAGTAAGTACATGTACTCCCGCACTCAGTAAGCATGGCTTGCGATGATGGAAATATATCAAAGCAAACATAATCAAATTCAGTTTCTGAAATACACAATATACCGGTTGTATATGAGTACATATTCAGATAGTAAACTTACATGAAGACGAGTAATGTATTCTTTAGATGTGCTAAATGATGAAAGTTGTGTTGCTGACCCAACCATGACTCGAGGAATGGCAGCTGACACCCCCCTCCACAGTCCAGTGAACCCATGGTCACGGAACACTGACCGCATTCCATGGAGCATACTTTCATGTGGATGCTGATGTCCCACAGCAATCTGTTGAGCCGCCTTTGATTGCATATGTGTTTTTATCTGTACATAAAGTATAAAGCACAAAATCATTACTGTGGATTTAAATCACACCTTTATTTACATAAGCCCCCTCCTTTTTTCTTATACTTCACCCTCTAAAGACGACTCATAAAATTGTTTTAAAGTACATATATACTGTTCACTTCTCTGATATCCTGTACAAGCATATCAGTTTCAAGAGTGCGTTCTTTTAAAATGTAGTAGTTAGGGATATATGGACTTTGAATATCAACCTGAATAACTCAGTGGTTAGAGCACATGACTATTAATGCTGGGGTCCCGGGTTTGATTCCCGGTCCAGCCCAAAATTTACTCCTTTCCTATACAATACATTATGATTGTTGGTTCTAGTCACTTTCTAAATCAGAGAATGCAAAACAGTACCTGCAAGCTGCTGTTGTGGTAAAGTTATATGTTACAAGGTAAAATCTCCCAATTTACAAGAGAATGAAAAACAAGCTGCTGTTGTGGTAAAGTTATATGTTACAAGATAAAAACTCCCGATTACAAGAGAATCAGAGTCTATACATGTATTATGGCACATCGTCACTCCAAATCTGGATGTAACAACATGTCTGTAAATACTGCATTGATTCGGTTAATCACAGCTATTTCAATTTTAGTAATTCAATATGAAATAACACAGGCTAGCTTTCATAAACTTTCATGGGCATGGAATCTGGTGGATTGCAAAATGCAGATTTGTTGATAATTTAATAAAAGCTACTTTGTCTGTGTTCTATAATTATGAGTAAGAAATTGTAATTCATTGAACACTTGATTTCTTGGTCTAGCACAACCATGAAAACAACAAGAGGCCCATATCTCTCACCTGAGTTACCTTGGCCCATATTTAAAGATTTTTTCCTATATATATCCCCATGTAAAACATTGATCCCTATTGTAGCCCCAACCTACCCCCAGGGGCCATGCATTTTACAAACTTCAATCTGCACTATGTCAGGAAGCTTTTATGTAAATGTAAACTTCTTTGGCCCAATGGTTCTTGAGAAGATTTTTAAAGACTTTTCCTATATATTTGTATGTAAAACTTTGATAACTTATTGTGGCATGGGGAGGGGGGGGGGCATGATTTTAACAAACTTGAATCTGCACTATGTCAGGAAGCTTTTATGTAAATTTTTACTTTCCTGGCCAAGTGGTTCTTGAGAAGATTTTCAAAGATTTTACATGTTCCTATATATTCGTATGTAAAAATTTGATCCCCTATTGTAGCCCCAACTTACCCCCGGAGGTCATAGTTTTAACAAACCTGAATCTGTACTATGTCAGGAAGCTTTCAAGTAAATTTCAGCTCTTCTGGCCTAGCGCTTTTTGAGAAGAAGATTTTTAAATGACCCAACCCTATTTTTGCATTTTTGTGATTATCTCCCATTTGAAGTGGGCATGGCCCTTCATTTGAACAAACTTCAAAGCCCTTCACCAAAAGATGCTTTTTGCCAAGTTTGGTTGAAATTGGCCCAGTTGTTCTGGAGGAGAAGTCGGAAATGTAAAATGTTTACAGACGGACAACAGGTGATCAGAAAAGCTCACTTGAGCTTTCAGCTCAAGTTAGCTAATAAAAATTGGTATTCAATGAAAAATCAGGGATTACTACTGTTGACCAATACCTTATAAAATGGAGATCCACTTATCTACATGTAGAAACCATACTATATACATGTAAAATGAAGTACAGGTAACTCTCGAATTATCGCCACTCAATTCATCGCCATTTTCGTTATAACGCCGCATTTTTCTAGGAACATTTTTCCTGTTACTTAAAACTCTCGTTAAAACGCCAAATTCGCTATCGCCATTTGCCACAGTGTTTTCATTACAAAAGTCTATTTCAACATGTTAATTATCTCGATAAACCGCCATAGGTGCACATGGTCAGTGAATCAGTAAATTGGTCATTATCGATCTCCGGCGTACACCTGGACAGAAGGATCCCAGTAATTGCTGTACATATTGAATAAACAAGAAAATTACTCGAGATGAACTGTAGTCAAGTTGTTTATACATCATAGAAACACATTTCAATTTAGCTATGGCTTCGCCACGAAAGAGGGTCCTGTTAAATTTCGATGAGAAAAAATCATTACGTACCAAGGACATCATCCAAAATGTACCCATCAGGATATTGCAAATCATTTTTTTTGTTTTATGGGAAAAGTCTATAAAAAGAAGGACAGTGGGCGACATCTTAGCAGCAAAGGATGCAATTCTTGCAGACCCTGACCCAATCTCTGAAGGCTCGCCTGCCAGGAAACGGCACCGCAGTGCACTTAATACTGACTTAGAAAAGGCGTTGTTTATGTGGTTTACGCAAGTCAGGACAAAAGATAACTCTTACATATAAAAGAACGGTAACTCTATTTCTTCAAGATGGCAGTAATTCAATTCATCGCCAAATTCGTTATAATGCCATGATTTCATAAGAACAAAAGGTGGCGGTTTATCGAGAGTTGACTGTACATCCATATTTGAGTCCATAATAGAACCATACAATAAAAGATGGACTTTAAAGTACTGCATCTTTACAAAGTGTATTTAGAAACATTTATAAAATGCACCCCCAACTTTTGCATATATTCGAGTTTGTATTTAGAACCATACCATATAAAAGGGACTTCCAATTGAAGCACCCAAACAGCCAGCTAGTGCTCCGGCTGCAATGCTCTTAACAAAGGAAATATTTCCATGTTTATCCTTGGTAAGGTCGACATTCAACATGACCTGATAAGAACCGAGGCGGATTCCATTCATAATTAGCTGGTACCACAAGGCGGGGACCAGACCATTCTGAATGGCCAAAATTCCATCTGTTTTCACGATGGTCTTTATTGCATGAAATGAATTTCTGCAAAATTCATGAAATAAAAAAAAAATTATATTTGCATATGACATTTGTAAAATTGCAAACTTTTATTGTGAAGCAAAAGAGTAAAGCTTTCAGACACATTTTAAGCTCATATGTGCAATATGTAAACAATTTCAATACCAAGTGACATACAATTAATACACGGCTTACAAGAAATAACAAAATATACATTTTTTAAAGTTTTGATGACTTAATTCTGGTGGCACTGTAATTTGAGATACCAAGGTATGTTTGAAGTAACACAAGAGACCCATGGGCCTAAACAGTCACCTGATTATCATAGCCCATACAGAGAGTCTCATATTTGTATTTAAGTTCTCAATATGGAGTCCTTTGTGCACATATTTATGATCTTTCAAAATATGCACACAATTCCTATTCATTTACAGAAGAAGGAATAATGGAAGTTTAAAACATATAATTAATTTCAACATCCCCCCCCACCCCCCCCCCCCACGAATTTCACAATTTAAGAAGAGGACATTATGGACATCATAACCATGCATTTAACTTATCTCACATGACTGTGAAAGTAGAGAAGAAAATTTTTTTCTCAAATATATATATAGCAGTAAAGAAGACAATTTTCTAAGATTTAATACATTTTCACTATATGGTCATATTGGCCCTGCCCTAGGGCCTGAAGCCCTGCCCTAGGAGCCATGAATTTCACTATTCCGGTAGATAGCTTAATGCACATTATAATCATGCATTTAGTTTTTCTCAAATATATATGGCAGTAGATAAAAAGATTTTCTAATATCCAATACATTTTCATTATATGGCCATATTGGCCCCGCCCTAGGACCTGAACCCCTCACCCAAGTGCCATCAATTTCACAATTTTAGTAGAGGGTTTCAAGGACATCATAACCATGCATTCAGTTTTTCTCCCACATGTGTGAGAATAGAGAAGAAGATTTTTGAAAATTTGACTTTTTCTGCATATTTTGCCCCGCCCATGAGGCCCCAGGGGAGGTATTGTCATAAATTTTACAATTTATCTTCCTCTTATCCTAGAGATGCTTCAAACCAAAAATGGTAATGCTTGACCTTGTAGTTTTCAAGAAGTTAAAAATGTAAAATTGTTAACGGACAACAATGGATGAAGACCAATGGCAATAGGTCACCTGAGTTTACTCAGGTGACCTAACAAAATGCAGAAATGTTGATTATTCATTATCATAGATGAAAGAATCAAATTTGAAATATCAATGGAAAATACTTAAATCCTGTTAAGACCAAATTTTTGCCATTAATTGGGGGCATTATTGTAGCTGATGGAAAAATAACAAATGTCAAAGCAACAGATCAGAAAATTACAAAGGCAATTACAACAATTACATTGGGAAATAAGATTTTTTTTTCACTGCAAGATGGAGGACAAGGGACATAATTTGCACAAAGTGTTGATAATGTGTATTGGGCTAAATACCAATAACAGAAGCATGAAACACATACATGCCAACTTTCCCGATTTAGGCGGGATATTCCCGATTTTACCCTCCGGTCCCGCTTTCCCGATCGGGAAAGCAAAATTACCCTAAAATCCCGATTTGAAATTTTTTCCGACCAAAATTTCCGATTTCACGATTGAAAACGATTTTGAAAGCGGGATAATCGTGAAATCTCGTGACCAGAATTGGAAATCCCGCGTCATTTCTGAACTGGCCAATCAGAAATCGGGACAATAGTCAGCCATTGCTGTTTACCTGTGTCGCATGGTGTCGGGTTGGTCTGCCTGTGTCGGGGTGCAGGTGTTTATTGGACAGTACGAAGCATGTTTTGATAGTAATTAATCGGGAAGACGGATTTCAAATTGACCTATCCTTTACACAAACGTGAATGACAACGATGCTAGTGTCACCACCAAACAATCGGACATTCCGCCTCTCGATGACAGCATCCAAAATTTGCAATAAGGTACGTCAAGTATATATTTTTTCAAACTATAATAATATAGGCTATCCAAATCTATCCGTCTATAGCGATGTATTATATAGTCTATATAGTGTAGTATTCATTAAATATACTTTGTGATGCGTAATTCGCACAAGTCTGTACTGAATTTTTTATTTAGCAAGTAGCCTTAATTTACAAGTAAAACGGAATATTTTGATGTGGGTTTTTTTTCCTGGTAATTATTTCAGATGTCATGGGTGCAAAGGTTTTGTTCGCAAACTTCATAGCAGGGCAGATCACTCCTTTTTTAGTTGCAATGCAGATTATTCCACCAGTCTCTGCAAGCCCATGTTTACAGACAAGCAAGATCGCCTTTGCAGTCGTACCTAAATGCATGTGCTTTAATTTAAATTTTGATATATAGACCGGCCAATGTTTATTGTATGGTGTAAAAGGATGCAACCTTAAATATTATTTGATATTATGTATGTGACTTGTTGGAGAAGATTTTTTGCTGAATAGATGATTTTAATAAAATATTAATGTATATCTTTCAAAGTTTTTTTTATATAGTTAATGGTCAAACACATTTGATGTTGTGTTAATATATGATACATTAACAATGATTTGATTGATATTTTATTTGAAAGGACAAATATTTATTTTCATGCTAAAATGTCGTGAATTTTGAGCTTTGAAAAAAGGTCGTCGCGCGCAAAATCCCCCATGGGGATTTTTAAAAGTTGGCATGTATGGAAACACAAAAAGCTGCTTGCCAAGCTCACTGGAAACTAGCTGCAGAACTGTAGCTCTCTGAAAAAGTATTTTGACATGTTATGTCAAAATATTTTTTCAGAGAGCTACAGTTCTGCAGCTAACTGGAAACATAACTGTTTAACTGTAATAAATTTTTTTAACAAACATGAAACAGAACCTTAGAAACTGTAACCGTGATTCTTTAGTTTGGTTTGTTCTGATTATTCCAACAGTGTGGGACTCGTTATTGCATGAGAACATTTACCACATAGGCTGACATAGCAGCATACAGAGACCGTGAGCCATTAATAGAAGTGACAGCAGCATCACAAAGATGATGGAAAATCCGCACTGGAGACCATTATAATTAATTAAAGGATTGAAAGATCAGTAACTCACCCTATACAAGATCATAAATGACCTCGTAGCCATCCATGATACACACATTATGTTTAATAATTACACAGCAGATCAACTAACAGCAAACAAATCCGAATCATCACTACAGTCAGACGTCTGACCTCTACAAAAGCCCCTTCCTAAAAACTATTAAAGACAAGAACTTGTTACTATAATGTACAAGGAGTCCATCCACCGAAAGCTTTCATGTTGTGTTACTGTGAAATTAGAAACAGATTAAACACATGCATACAGCCTGAACAAGTTTTGTTAGAAGCAACTAAGAGGTTTGCCAGGAACATATATAGATATGATACCACTTGATGAATATACATATACAGATCTTAATTAGGTCAAAACACACATAGTTATGTCAGAAAATACTTTTATATAGAAATGAGTACATTATATATCAAATACCTGTAGTGAATAGCATGTTGTCCACGAGCCTGCAATTCGCCCTGCAACTGCATACGAGTTTTCACAACTTCCAGAGGATTTGTGAAAATTCCCGCACCACATGCTGCAAGACCCCCTATCAGAAACTCCATCTTGTAAAAAATATAATGAAATTCGAAGGCTACAGATAATATCAATAGAGCAGGATATGTTTCATCATCCTTTCGTTCTCACACATTTCGAATTTACTCTGTCTTATATGCGCCAAAAAAGTCATCTCTATCATCATGAACATGGAAGGTATATTATATCAACAAGCTGGTTAAGTAATTGATATATGGGTCAGCTTTGTTGCCATTCAAGGTTTCATATTTTCAAAATTCGAATTACATAGCAACATGCAACAGGACTCTGCTGGTGACATTCACATAACACTTGAAATCTCGATCCCGATGCAAATAAACAGGAGAGGGGAGTGTTAGGAAAAAGAGTACCAATTCATTTACCATAGACCTCAATGCTAACCTTTGGCCTTCTCAATAATTAACTATATTAATTTTAAACAAACGACCACAAACATTTCAAAATTCATTCTAAGTGTTAATAAAAAACGAAAAAAATTATATAGGGTCCCGTGCCTTTTATAGGCCATATTTATACTTTTTTATAACACATAGCAATCTGCAGTCAATTACACCCTTCATTTTAAGCACACCCCTACCATGGTAATTTCCTCAGTCATTTCTCGATTGTGTGCGATAATTTTTCATCCTGACAATTAATTTGAACCTCTATATAATATTTCTTTCAATTCCAAATAATTTCACTCTTGATATTAGCCAATCACACAACACCTCTAGACATCTATACCTCCGCTCAGTCTTGGGTAAACTGCGTGCGAGGGTTTGGTACTCTCATTCCGTTAGCACACTTGAGGGCGTTACGCCATACATGTATATGTCAATGATTTGATATATCATTGTATGTGTAAAATATTTATGGAGTTATGGAGTATGCTATTGAGTAAAGTTCTGACCTTGACTACACGGACAGCATATGCAGAGATCTCGAGAGGACAGCAGACAGCCATAAAAAAAAAGCAGTGCTTTGGGTAGGGGGAGACTTAAATCTTCCCGACATCAAATGGACATCGCAGTCAATAGACGGAAATTCAAATTCTGTCGCTATCAACCAACGATTTCTCAGCTGTGTTCACCATTGTGCACTTGAGTCAATGTTTCCAAACACGTCTAAATGCCACACTGGATCTTTTCATGACCAATAGGCCATCTCTGGTAGACAAATGAAGACCAGCCCCAGGTGTTGGCGACCATAATTTTGTACTTGTTACATCTTCTGCCGCAGTCAGACATTCAAGGCCTGTACAACACAAAATCCATCTAATCCGCATACGGCAGAAAATATCAACAAGATTGAGATGGTACAGAGGAGAGCTGACAGAATGGTAATGAATGATTTTAGGACAACCAGCAATGTCTCCAATATGATCCAGCAACTCAACTGGCCCTTACTACAGGAACACAGAGCCCAGGCCAAGAGTATTATGATGTACCGGATTGTGTATCAACTGATTGACATTCCATCTACACTCCTGATACCAAGAGGGAACAACATCACCTTCCTTGAGCCATATACCAGGACTACAGTTTACCAGAAATCGTTTTTTCCAGGTGGGATTAGGATGTGGAACTCTTTACCATCTGAGGCTGTCAATGCAACATCCTTAGACAGCTTTAAGTGCCAGATCCAGTCCATCAGTATCCGACCATAGACAACCTGGATTTTAAACTTTTAAATGTACTTGTAAATTTTTATTTTAATCACATAAGACGTCCTTGCACCACACGGTACGAAAATACACTTAAAGTGGTAAAGTACCATACAGGAAGAAGAAGAAACTGCGCACGACAGTGTTGTTTCGCCGCCTACCTTCTGGTCAATATTGAAAAGTTATCATTTTTAAATGATTTTTTAATGTCAATATACATTAATGTAGATATTTATATGAATTTTTATAAAAGTTGATTTATTCAACAAAAGAAACAGAAATAGCTCTATAATTTGGGTTTTGGGTTAAAATCACGTATTTCACTACTAATATCTTTACTCCCTGTGAAACACAAATTCCTTTTTATTGGTACATATGTATCATAAATTGTCATTTAGCAAATTCATACCAAAACTTCTGTTGTTTCACGGAGGAGGGGGGGGGGGGGCATATGTTTACAGACCAAAAGACAACGAAAATGTTTACTCAATGATCAATTGCAAATGAAGTTAAACTATGAAAAATGAAGATTAACCATTTTTTACTCAATAATATAAAGTAATTTGACAAATTGAATAGTTATTTATAGATATCAATTGTAGCATTTCAAAATATATGAAGTTTTAAAGCCTGATTTCAAGGAACAGATTTTTCTGGTCATAAGGAGTTGTAATTAAGAGCAATTAATTCATTAACACTGATATTACTATTAGTAATCAGTTACTAGTTAATTCTACTTTGCATTTAAAAAATCTCATTGGCAAAATTGCAAAGCTTTTTAAGATATACAAGTTGAAGATGTTGGCGGAAACCCATAGTTAACGTGCATTGTTCTTTATCAAAGTTAAAAGTAATATGCGACGTTTATCAACAATTATATATTTTTGTGACATTTCAGGTACACTTAAATTCTATCTATCTATCTATCGATCGATCGATCGTTCGTTCGTTCTATCGTTCGTTTCATCAGGATGTTGTTTTAGAGTTATCATATTTTCATAGTTTCTGGTTGTAGCAACTTATTGTAGAAGATCAAAGAGGAGAAAATGTTTGGAACAAGTGGAGATCAAACCTGGACCCCTTGCATTTGTCAGGTGATCTAACCACTAAGCTAACCAGATCGATATACGAAGTATGGTAATACAGCTACCATAGAAAATGAAAAACTATTTCGGAAATCATACAAGAATTCTTTATATAAATATGGAGCGCCAAATTAATATAAAGTGAAATAATTGAAGACATCTATAAAAAGTATTTGTTCAAAGATATCATAAATTCATTTGATGCGTGCAAGCATTCAATGAAAGATCTCTGGATTGATGGGCACATGAAATTAATAATTGCTCTCATTAATTCAATTCAATTACATGTATTGCGACAGGGCATAAATTGAATTGATAAGAGCAATAATTGATTTGATGCGCGCATCAATTTAATTATTGCGCGTAATAATGGAATTAATTATATTTTCAATCATTTGCGTTTTATGTTAGTTTGGCGATCCATATATTAAGAACCTTAATTCTTACTCCGATTTCTATGGAATCCTATTGCTGCAAGTGCTCCATCGTACCATAGGCGATCGATGACAGATGGTACAGTGACAGATCGTACGATGAAAGATGGTACGACGACAGATGATCATGACAACAGATAGTACGATGGCGATTATTAGACGATGCGATGGTACGATGCGACCATCGTTATGAATAATATAACAATGATACAAAACATTTGTATTGCACTTGTACTTAACAAATGCTCAAAATACACAAGTTTGGAAATTGAACAGTAAATCAAATATCAATATTTGTTGTTCCACCAAATCTTCATTGGATCGAGTTCCGTGGGGATCCGGAATAGAATAGGTCCTCAGTACCCCCTGCTTGTCGTAAGAGGCGACTGAATGGGGCGGTCCTTCCGATGAGGCCGCAAAAACCGAGGTCCATTTCACAGCAGGTGTGGCACGATAAAGATCCCTCTAGAATTAAGGTTCCGTAAGCGCTGAGCATAAGCCAAAATTTTGCAGCCCTTCACCGACAATGGTGACGTCTCCATACGAATGAAAAATTCTCGAAAGGGACGTGAAACATTATACAATCAATCAAAACAGCCAAAACATTGTCGTGTTTAGAAAAAAACTTCTGAAGAGAATTCGCGTAGTCCAATTTTGATATCACAAGTGTATTTACCAGAATCTTGCAGACATCTTCATTTATTTAGTTGCAAATTCGAACGATGTTGCTGATATGAAAGTAGGATGCCTTTACAACAGAATATACTTGATTCCTATTTATAAGTCGTTGGTCAAAGAAGACGCCAAGGTCTTAATACATGACTTTGCTACGATAATGTTGTCTCCTAATGAAAGAAGATAACAAAACTCCTTTAAGGAATACAAAATAGAGAGCAGGACAATCACGGACCCCTGGATATACCAGAGGTGGGATCAGGTACCTAGGAGGAGTAAGCATTCTCTGTCGACCGGTCACACTCGCTGTGAGCCCATGTCTTGATAAGGTAAACGGAGTAATCCGTAGTCAAAATCATTGTGACAAACTAGATCATTATAACGACCACAGAATTTGGGAAATGCTGACTTTAAACGAGAGTGTTGAAACTCCTGTAACTTTAACTTGCTTGTCAGTAGCCTGTCTTGATTTAAAAAGTGATCATACGCAGAACAAGCTCTTGTGTATTGAATTAGTTGAGATATATAAATATCATCTGCAGGTAATGATGTAAGGCTTAATTTGATGTGTTATGATTAAAGGGAAAAATGATCAGTTCCGTCTTGCCTTGATTAAGCTTCAATAGGTTCCAAGGCATCCTTCAAATCCGGTGAAATAGTCAGCCCAACACTCCTTTGGTCTTATAACAAAAGTAACTTTGTGTGTCATCCGCGTAACAATGATATCTTATTCCGTGTTTTCTATAGATATTACCGATTGGTCTTGAAAAGTATAATTTGGGCCCAGCACATATCTCTGTGTAACTCCAAAGGAAAGAACACGACCAGTCGATTTAATAACAGATTTGTTAGAAGTACACTGGCGTCTATCGTCAAGATATGAGCGGATCCATTAAAGGGTACAACCAGTTACCACATAAGGCGCTGTGAGTTTATCCAGAAGAATGCGATGACCGATCACATCAAAAGCAAGAAATATTTAACAACACAAGAACCGTAGATGACCCACCCCACCATCTAGCGCTACACCAGTTTAAACACTGCTGTTTCAGTGGAATGTTGCTGCCTATAGGCGGACTGCATTGCGTCCACGCAAACAGTGAGAATCCAGATGATCTGTCTCATCTTTTGGCTACAACTTTTTCAAGAATTTTCAAAACAAGTGATAAATCAGACATGGATCTACAGTTTGATAAAATCTTGTCAAGTCCTGGTTTCTTAAGTAGTAGTCTAACAACGTCTTCCTTGAATTTCGAAGGGACGGTACTTTACGAAAGAGATGGTTTTATTGTTCCTTTTATGACTGTCAGAAGGGTATCCAGCCTTTGTTTCACCATATCAGTCGGTAATGTCAAATCCAGCGGCTCCAATCCATCAAAAACGCTGCAGCCATAATCATCCTAAACACCCGCAAATATGACAGCATTACACCAGTACTACGCTCCCTCCATTGGCTGCCAGTTCAGCAAAGAAACATCTTCAAGACATTGGTGTTAGTGGACAAAACAGTCAACATCATGGCTCCATCCGATCTGCAGGAATTCATAACACCCTATAATTCCTCCAGAACTCTGCGGTCCAGTGATCAGAGCCTACTACAAGTGCCTTTTACCACCTCATCTGTGATTCAAACTCGAGCTTTTAGTGTGGCTGGCCCTAAACTGTGAAATGCTCTACCATATGATGTAAGAACTGCTGCTAGTCTCTGTATTTTTAAATCTAAATAAAGACTCGTCTGTTTAAAATTCATTACAACTAGTCTGTGCAGATGAAATCGAAGTCAAGATTACTATAGCTATGTTGTGCAATCATAACGGACTCCTTATCTTCAACTACTATTCATTTGTTCGTATACAACTTATTTTATTCTTATTTAAATAGCGTTTAGAGCGATATGGATTTTACGCTTTACAAAATAAATTTATTATTATTATTATTAATGGGTGTAGTTCACAAAACTTGCTTGCTGGGTGCGTTCAAGATCGTAGCGGCCAGGTATGCCGGCTGATTTGTGTCATTTTACACTTTATCGTCTTTTTGTTATTTCGAGGCGAAAAGACATCAAAACGATATTTAGCGACTTTTCGTCCCCAAATAACGAAAAGACGACAAAATGATAATATCAACCACTTTTCGTCTCAAAATAACGAAAAGACAACACATTGTAATATGGCACAAATCAGCCACCATACCTAGCTCCAAAGCTAGCCGCTACGATCTTGAGGTATCACACCGGTAATTGTCCAATCAAAATGAACTAAGTCAATTGTAGTTCCATATATTTAAAGAAATATTTTTTTCCTTGCGTGATTTTTCTCATTTCCTCTTCTTCTTTTCTCTTAATTTTTGTACCCCTGATTAGGAAATTTTGTGTAATTTGTAGAAATAACCAAGTGTATACAAAGGAACTATTTGCTGTTGGTAGCTGAGGCTACTTCCTGAGGTGCACTCCGGCTGTTTACACACATGTGAAAAACACGTGGATTTGAGGGTAGTTTTGTTTGCGGGTAATTTATTTTCGAAAATGCCGCGTAGGGTGTTGTTTTTCTGGTGTCGGCAGACGAGATAGGTAACATGGAACGTGTCCGACTGCGTTATTCGGCATCAATTTTGTAAACTGATTTTTAATGATTTTTTCCCTCTATAGTAATATCTAGTGAAAATAATTACCGGTGTGATACCTTGAACGCAGCCCTGGTTGACTGTGCTTCATTTTCGGTTGCCATAACAAAAGAAGAAAGATAATTTAGATATCACCAGAAAATTTTCATCCTCTTCCCGAGGATCGTAGAGATTATTAATTCTTTGCTGAAGTCCGAAAATACATTGGCAAGATCAATGTCCGAGATGAGTGCTGTTTCTTCCCCCATGAGGTCCTTGGTTAGCTTGAATAGCTCCTTAACATTTCCCCCCGTGCCATCAACTTCTTTGATATGTATTTACGCATGAATGAAAAGGCGGATTTCTGAATGGCTAACATATTTTTAACTAGTTTAATATTCCAAAACTTTATCAATTTCTGATTAATGCAAGCTATTTCAGCAGCTACACTTAACATGTAATTATATGCATGGTGTTAAATCTGTCAGAGAGTACAGTTGTAATATTAAAGTTTTTCTGAGAATGTTATTTCTATTATTAGGTACCACTAAAATTGGAAATGGATTCATATGTGCTTGACAACAATATCAATGAAAGTACTTTATTCTAGCATCGAGATACAAACGATTATATGATATCAGATAAGTATGAAAGGTGAAGATAACGAACAGTGATCAATCTCATAACTCATATAAGCATGCAAACACGGACCCCTGGACACACCAGAGGTGGGATCAGGTGCTTAGGAGGAGGAAGTATCCCCTGTCGACTGGTCACACGCCATGAACCCTATATCTTGATCAGGTAAACGGAGTTATTCGTAGTCAAAATCAGTGTGTCAAGAACGGCCTAACAATCGAGTTGAAACACGTCAGACAGCATTTGACCCAATGATAGGTTGTATTGGCAAACGACCATAATTACAACCATAGAATATATAGATTCTATAGACGAGTGTAGATGTATGTTTTTGAGGATTCGGAGTTTCCTGTATTTCTTTTTCATAAGAGCTAGAAAATATTTACATTTCCATCTCTTTTCTTTCTGATAGCCCTTTGAACCTGGACAGTGTGTTAGTTTCTTCATATTCTACATCAGCATGTAAGTTTCTCACTTGCATGCAAATTAGCAACTTGTCATGACATCAGTGAATGGGAACTATTGGAAATTAACATGGAATGTCTTGTGCGTCGATTTCATATTTTCATTTTTATTTCAAATATAGATATAAGGAATCATTGGCTTGTTTGTTGGGTATGTGAGGTGATTAACTATTACTTGAATGGAAAACGTGATAATTTATGCAAAATGCTTCCATGTTATGCAAATTACCACGTTTTCCATTATGGTTAATTATCTCACACATCCAATAAACTAGACAGTGATTCCTTAAATAGCATTTCTAAAGGTTGGTGAAAACTGACAGTATCCTGGATATCAATGCACATTAATATCAATATTCAGAAGAATATCACACCAAAATGGAGATTCACTGTTGATCTCTCTCCCAAAATACTACATTCTCATATTATTGTTTTATGCGTGGAGTTAGAATCGTATAGTGACAATTTCAACGTTTTACTGCATTTTCATGAGAGGGGGACACTAAGCTGGTATTATTTTCCAATCGCAAATAGTAAGGATATTTTATTTTGGTAAAAAAAAATGTGCCACTCCTTCTACTCCTGATAGCTGGCCTGCATATAAGTGGGGTTTTTTTAATCACAAAAAATATGTGAAAATGCCGATTAGATTAGCTTTAAGGCTTTAAGTTTTTGGGGAAAAAGATTGATTTATGAAAGACAATAGGAAAATTGTCTTTGAGAACTCTCTTCACGCACCTGCATTTTTCTTTCTTTTTTCTCACTTTATCGTGTTCTGTCTGGTGCTGTAAATGTGTGTGTGTGTGTGTGTGTGTGTGTGTGTGTTGGTATTCAGACCATGTGACCCACCTCTACATCCATCTATGGGAAACTTCAGTATTTTTTATTCAAGAAAATAAAACATTCCAATGGAGAGTTTTTATTAATTCCAATCATGGCGAATATGTACAATATTAATGTATTTTAATTTATTTCAGAAACATAACCTCGCATGGGTATTACGTACACTACATCAAATGTATAACAATGTAATCACAAATAGAGCATATTACAAACGTTAAGACTCCTTTAAAAGGAGTCTTAAATGGGAGGGGTGATATCCCTGGCCAGAGTTACTTTTGCAAAGTACCCGACTTTGTTAACATTAAAAGCGTTTTTGATAAGATGCATGGTCTTGACATTACATTTTATGTATAACGTAAACTGACACCAATTTACTGGTTTATATCTAACAATAAAATTTCCGGTCATAAATTTTATGAGTTATACCCTTGTTATGAACTATAATAGAAATCCAATACGAAAATGAGTCGAACACGTTTTATAAAAGGATATCACTTAGTCACGCCGTTCATATCAGACATGGGGGATGTGTTATTAGTTTAATTACGATGCACAGGAAATTTTCTTTTCTATCGATACTTTATTGATCAGCGTTTCTGTTCAAATGTTCTCTCGCTTAGGGAAATGTATTACATATACTTCTGGCTAATATTCAAAATTACAATTTTATTACAAAACGCATTTTTGGAAAAAGCAAAGTCCTCTTGAAAAGCTGCTGGTTGACGTATCAGCCGTTTTGATTTCCCACGAGAATTGCATTGAATGACGGGTGTTATTCGGGACAAACAAATAAGAGAGTTGTTTTATTTCTATTTTTAGAACAATGTTGTTTACTGTTCACAATGGCAATCTTTCGGCGGTAACAAATGCAGAATATATAATCTATGAACTCAATCACTACGCTTTAGAGATATAATGGCATTAATGCTAATTAACTGTGTTTGACGAGTTTTCTGGATGACACATTTCTAGATATTGCAACTGGTAATCTATCAAAAACTGAAGAAGAAAAACGAACCAAGGAAAAGCAACGTTTCACCGCAAGAACAATAATTACAATTTGATAGTTATTACCTGAAAGCATAGAGTAGAAAGGAGGAACTCTTTATCAAAAAGCAATACGTTTTTAATAAGTTGCGGTAGTAATAACAGCAATAATACATCTGTACTAACAATTAGCAAAGAATGCAGTAGTGATAGTAAGATTAACGGGAAGTTCACTGTCTGTTAAAGTTAACATATAACTCTATATAAATGTAAGATTTACGGGAAGTTCACTGTCTGTTAAAGTTAACATATAACTCTATATAAATGTAAGATTTACGGAAAGTTCACTGTCTGTTAAAGTTAACTATCCGTCACGCAACTGGGATCAACTAAACAGCAAACAAACTAGTTATATAGTAGACATGTGGGTTGTAGTATGTGTAAGTAGTTGGTAGCCACAAGGGTTTTTAATATGCTACACTCCTTGTCAGTACGATACTAATTCAGTTAAACTTAAAGTCGACAGACAGCAGAGATTGGGGATTGTGTGGAGTTAGAGACAGCAGAGATTGGGGATTGTGTGGAGTTAGAGACAGCAGAGATTGGGGATTGTGTGAAGTTACAGACAGCAGAGATTGGGGATTGTGTGGAGTTGGAGACAGCAGAGATTGTGTGGAGTGACAGACAGCAGAGATTGTGTGGAGTTACAGATAGCAGAGATTGGGGATTGTGTGGAGTTAGAGACAGCAGAGATTGGGGGATTGTGTGGAGTTAGAGACAGCAGAGATTGGGGATTGTGTGGAGTTAGAGGCAGCAGAGATTGGGGATTGTGTGGAGTTGGAGACAGCAGAAATTGGGGATTGTGTGGAGTTACAGACAGCAGAGATTGGGGATTGTGTGGAGTTAGAGACAGCAGAGATTGGGGATTGTGTGGAGTTACAGACAGCAGAGATTGTGTGTAGTTACAGACAGCAGAGATTGTGTGGAGTTAGAAACAACAGAGATTGGGGATTGTGTGGAGTCAGAGACAGCAGAGATTGGGGATTGTGTGGATTTACAGACAGCAGAGATTGGGGATTGTGTGGAGTTAGAGACAGCAGAGATTGGGGATTGTGTGGAGTTAGAGACAGCAGAGATTGGGGATTGTGTGGAGTTAGAGATTGGTGATTGTGTGGAGTTAGAGACAGCAGAGATTGGGAATTGTGTGGAGTTAGAGACAGCAGAGATTGGGGATTGTGTGGAGTTACAGACAGCAGAGATTGGGGATTGTGTGGAGTTAGAGACAGCAGAGATTGGGGATTGTGTGGAGTTACAGACAGCAGAGATTGTGTGGAGTTACAGACAGCAGAGATTGTGTGGAGTTACAGACAGCAGAGATTGGGGATTGTGTGGAGTTAGAGACAGCAGAGATTGGGGATTGTGTGGAGTTAGAGACAGCAGAGATTGGGGATTGTGTGGAGTTAAAGAGACAGCAGAGATTGGGGATTGTGTGGAGTTACAGACAGCAGAGATTTGGGATTGTGTGGAGTTACAGACAGCAGAGATTTGGGATTGTGTGGAGTTACAGACAGCAGAGATTGGGGATTGTGTGGAGTTACAGACAGCAGAGATTATGTGGAGTTAGAGACAGCAGCGATTGGGGATTGTGTGGAGTTACAGAGATTGGGGATTGTGTGGAGTTAGAGACAGCAGAGATTGGGGATTGTGTGGAGTTAAAGAGACAGCAGAGATTGGGGATTGTGTGGAGTTACAGACAGCAGAGATTTGGGATTGTGTGGAGTTACAGACAGCAGAGATTTGGGATTGTGTGGAGTTACAGACAGCAGAGATTGGGGATTGTGTGGAGTTACAGACAGCAGAGATTATGTGGAGTTAGAGACAGCAGCGATTGGGGATTGTGTGGAGTTACAGAGATTGGGGATTGTGTGGAGTTAGAGACAGCAGAGATTGGGGATTGTGTGGAGTTACAGACAGCAGAGGCTGTAAAATTAAGGCCTATGCTCGGCACTTACGACAGGGAGGAATCTTTATCGTGCCACACCTGCTGTGACACGGGACCTCGGTTTTTGTGGTCTCATCCGAAGAACCGCCCCATTTAGTCGCCTCTTACGACGAGCAAGGTGTACTGAGGACCTATTCTAACTTGGATGATCTTTGCAATATGTCTACTGAAAAAAAAAATCAACACCAGGTACATGTACCTCAGTTCTGTAGGTTTTATTTGAAGGATTAAATCCGGATATCATTGTAACTTTAAAACAAGAGACCCATGGGTCACATCGCTCACCTGAGTTACCTTGACCCTGCTGTTATTCAGCTGTTGTGATTTTTAAAAGATTTTTTGCAATCTTTATTTCTATGAAAATTTTTCAAAGGATCCCAATATAACTGAACATGAATTCACACAAGATGGAAATGCTTCAACACCAATATGACTCATATGACTTTGCTGTTCTGGGAGGTCAAGGTCGCATAGGGTTATGGTATGAAATTAAAGGTTTTCCCATAAGAAATCATACCCCGAGGTCAAAGTCACAAGGTAAGCACTGTGGTATCACAAATTCTTGCTATAAAGATTCTATATGTACATGTATATGCAAATATGAAAGCTTTTCCTTAAATAGTTCAGGCGAGAGATATCAGAAAGGTTACACTTTTTTAAACGTAGGTCAAACTCCAAGGTCACAGATCATGGTATGAAATGAAAGTACTTCCAATAAGAAAATCTAATACAAAATATTAAAGTTTTACATTAAATAGTTCAGGAGATATTGAATAAGTCAAAGTTTTTTAAAAGTATGTCAAACTTCAAGGTCACAAGGTTAAACACCTTGGTCTGCCGATAAAAATATATCTACAACATTTGACAGCCCTACCTTCGATAGTTCAGGAAATAATTAATACATTATGTTTGCGTAGAAGTAGGTCAAACTCCAAGGTCAATGTCACAAGGTTAAAAAACTTAAAAAGGTTTTGTCACAAGGAATGTATATATGACATATGAGAGCCCTATCACACACTATTTGAATGTAAGAGTAAGGTTAAAGTTTTAATATTTCGGTCAAACTCCTAGGCAAGACCACATGATCTAAGGTCATTTATGAAATGTAAGGCCTTACCATAAGGAATCTTTAATCAATTTATAACGGCCCTACGTTAGATAATTGAGGATATATTAGTAGATTCAGTAAGTTTTCTTTAAAGTAGGTCAAACTTCAAGATCAAAGTCACAAGGTTAAAAACGTTGATATCAAAGACAATATCGTGTCACAAGGAATGCGCCTATAAAATCCTTATCAATTACCACTCAAAAGTTATGAGTGAGGTTAAAGTTTCAGACAGACAGATGTCCTCGACTTTAGTCGCAGGGGAATAAAAAAAAACTTGAGTCCACAAAACTTATGAACGATTGCATTTGATTTAGTGTGGGCTTGCTACTTTTGAGAATTTTGTTTTAACAATTTATCTAATTAATTTCCTGTATATTCCAACATAAAAATTGTATCCCCTATTTTGGTCTCACCTACTCCTGAAAGCCATGATTTGAACCAACTTAAATCTACTCTCCCTATATCAGGAAGTTTTCATGTAAAATTCCACTATTCTGGCCCAGTGCTTCTTGATAGGAAGATATTTAAAGATTTTTCCTATAAATCAGCATGTAAAACTTTTATTCCTATTGTGTACTCCCCCCATAACCCCCCTAGGGGGGCATGATTTTAACAAACTTGAATGCACTATGTCAGAAAACTGCCATGTTAATTTGAACTTGTCTGGCCCAGTGGTTCTTGAGAAGAAGAGTTTTAAATGACCTCATCCTATTTTTGCTTTTTCTTGATTATCTCCCCGTCAAAGAGAGCATGACCCTTCATTTCAATAAACTTTAATTCCCCTCACCCTAGGATGATTTGTACCAAGTTTGGTTGAAATTGTCTCAGTGGTTCGAGAGAAGAAAATGAAAATGTGGAAATTTAACACTATCAATGACAACGTCAACAACAGCGACAACAGACGCCGGACAAATTTTGATCAGAAAGACTCATTTGAGCCTCCGGCTTAGATGAGCTAAAATTTGAAAAGAAAAAAAAAAAAAAAACATAGAAAGGCTTGAAAGCAATTTTTTTTTTACATTCAAATGAAACTATCAAACAATCAAAGATTAGGTAGGAATTTAATATACAGCATACGACATGTGCAATTAAAATTCTACAAATATCTTAATATTACAAACTGCAATCTTCCATCATCTTTCTTGCAAAGATCAAATCTAATCAAATATTGAACAACAGCCCCCAGCATTGACTTCATACAAGTATGGGAGTTCACGTCCGTCTGGCCATATTCCTAGATATGATATTATCCCCTTATTTTGTCATTAAAACATTTGACGCATATAGCATTTTGCATTTCACATCAATCAAACAAAATCCTGTGTTATAGAATATCGTCTTCTGTTTCTAGACCGCCCAGTTCCATTCTGAATTTGCAGTAGGATGCTCTAAAGTTCTAAACCTTTAGTGCGTCCAGCAACAGACTGCGATCGACAGACGATTAAGGTAACTCGACACGTCGTCTACGGAGTGGAATCGCCTTTCTTAAAGTTGTCGATAACTTAATAGATTATATTCAATCATTTAGTCGCAGGATTTACACTCTGGCATTAATAAAAATTGAGTGGATTGGAGTATTTATGAAAACTTTAATTTTGAAGGTAAATACTCTCTCTCTCTCTCTCTCTCTCTCTCTCTCTCTCTCTCTCTCTACCTATCTATCTATCTATTTGAATTATATATACATAAATATACTTTGCACACTTTTGGTGTCCGTATGTCCATATACATTTTAAAATATTGCTTTCACCAGTTTTAAATTCAACTTCAATTTTACTTTTCAAAATTAATTAAATAAATAGCACTTAAAAGAAGAAAAAGTGTTCAAAATTAAACTAACAGATAATTATTTCTCGATAAATGGTCTTTTTATTTCAAATTTGGAGCAACGAAGATGAGTAATTAAAATTAATAAGACAGCGCTGTGAGACAGTTGTCTAAAATATTCATTTTGTACAGTTTCCGAAACATGAAATGATATCCCCGCTACCAAAAATCGTTTGATGTTACATTTCAAAACATTCAAGCAGGTTTATAAAAATATTTTCTCTATGACCCTAAAATATAACTTCTAGTACATGTATATGTATATATGATTAAGTGCATTATAAACCGCACGCAAGTGCAAAACACCACATCTGTAAAATCTTAGAAATCCATCCTCATTGCACTTTGTTGATCTTGTAGCCAGCGGCAGGTTGGTAAACTTTATAAAAATAAGCTCATATCATAATAACTAATTAAAATCCTGAAATATGAAACTAATTAGTATCGTGGAAAAATATGCGAGAAAGCATGCGCCTGTACGGGAATCCCTTACACATGGAAGTTAGTGCAAGCAATCGTCATACTGATAAGATAGTAATGGAACTCACTTACCCTTCGTAAAAAGAAAGCATTTCATTGACAAAAAAAAAATACATCATGGGTTTTTTCCCGTTATTACCTGAAACGTACTCTGTTCGTGTGTACTCCTTAAGAATTTATTCTATATTATGCAGTAATCTTATTGCATGTATACGATGTATGCTGACTTATATAATTATCACCGGAATTCTTAATTTCACATTTCAGAGTAATTTATATAAAGAACAGAAGAAAAAAGAAGAATATGAATTGACAATATGGGCAGTTTCACAATAGTTCGAGCAATCGTTGTCCGTCTTTTATTCTCCTGCCACGGTTTGGTGTCAATTTGGTTGCTGTACCAGGTGACACGAGAGCCTCGTTTTTGGTACCTTGCGACGTCATTTGGATTTCTTCTGGTCGAAACAACAATCACCCTAGTCAGGAAACAGGGCAAGGAATGGAAGTGGTGAGGAGGTTTTTTTTTTATATTATTTTATTTATTACTTTTTTGTTTTTGGTTGTTGTTTCTTTTTTAATTTCTAAGGATAGATAAACCTGGAAAATGAGCTTTATTATTGAAATGAACATACATGATTATGATTATTTTAGCCAGGGAAATTTATAATTCTTATTCTCTGAAATAATTAAAAACAACTTTCTCACGTTTGCAAAAACGTCGTATACAGCTTGTGTCGTCTGGTAATCGATATCTTCAAATACTGAGATTTAAAAGGGTGAATGATTGATATTTTAGGAAAAGGAGTTCAGCCTCAATATGATAAAAAGCACATCATATGTTTTAGACAGTAAATAGAATTGTTATTTCCAGCGCTCCGTGGATTAAATGGATGCTCAAGTGTAGCTTTCTGGTATAATGAGTGATTTCTTTGTGGAAAGAAAAAAAACCGTATTGTATGTTAATAGGTAGAATAGCTAAACTACATCTACAAGTAAATATACGTAAATACAGTTGAAGATGACTTAAAAAACAGATGTAAATTTCACATTCGTTTGATAGGTATTTCAGATAGGTTTAACGTCAGATAACGAATACATCAGGTTTTTCCGAATGCAAACTCATTAAATTCGATGAATACTGTTGGTATGTCATAAAATAGATGTACATCAGATCATGATTAAATCCGAAGGTTTAATGATTTTAAGGTGGTAGTTTTAAAAGGTGATCAGCATTGCCACAGAGCTCTTGAGTGTAGGATGCTAAACGTTCAATCGCCATGCTGAGCCAGCTCTGTTGCTTAAGCACAGGTGATCATAGCGCGAAATTACCTCACATCTTGCAGCTTGAATGAAAATCGAAAATAAAACTTTATCACCAAATGAGGGTTAATTGCACCCACAATCTGTTAAATGGCCTTTGTTTTTATGTTCCGATAGTAAATGACATAGTTCCATAACTTACTCTGGTAATGAGTGCTTAATCGGAAAATCAAAACATTTTGTGCAATCGAAAATGACTTGGTGGGTGGGTCTAAGGCTATTTTAAAAGGTGCAAGCAGTACTAGGACCCTGTTAGTAAGTTCTGTAAGCATGTACATCGACCGCCACTTCCATTTAATTTCCACCCCGGAGTCATCATGTTCAAAGTTCAAAACAATGAACCTTCTCAAAATTTAAAGGTCAGTTATTTTCAATCGCCAATAAACCAGAATAAAGCTTCAGTCCAGTCATTAATTGCTGCTGTGGCCTAGTGGCAATGTTCAAATCGCAGTAGAGAAAGTATTCACGGCGTCAGGAGAAGCGAGATGCCGTGAATGGTATGGACAGGAGAGACGCGTTATTACGAAGCCCATGGGGAACTCTATTTAATCTTGCATACACGACTTTTATGCATGTGCATAAGGAATGGCTCCGCATATTTCAGTTACATTGATAACGGGTAACACATAACTCTTAAGATAGCATTTATAAGCACAATGCCTATAGAAAGGCATGAAATGTTTCAGCCAATCAGACGTCATGGTAGCCATCTTCGTATTCGGATAATAACGTGTACTTCTTTGAGAACATTTATGCGATGCTTGATGGACATGTTAATAATCTGGAGAAGTTTTAAAAGTAAGGTGGAAAAAAATTTTGGTCCGAAAACGTTCATGAGAGCATAAGCTTGAGGAATTGTTCTCTGTCAGTTATTATCTGTATCAGATATATCAGCGGGATGGTAGTGTTGGTTTATCTAGAAATATCGCCAAACAAGTTAATGCATGCACCACTTTTGTCAAACTATATAATCACGTGCACAAAATGTGTGTGTATATATATATAAATATTGAAAATCAGAATGACACATTCCATAAAAAATTCTGCAGTAAATGATTGTTTTTTATGGAATGTGTCAGAATTTCAATATTTATTTACAACTGTGCCGAATCAACTTCTAATATATATATATATATATATATATATATATATATATATATATATATAGGTACAATACAAATATAATTTGTATTTATAATCTAAATGTTTTACGTTTCGAAATTGAAGATTGCGGACATATTACTAAAGAAAGTTCGGGTATATTGTATTGTTATTGTTATTCTGTTCTGTCTGTCACAGTTTCTTCTTCCTCAAACTTCTTTTTTTATTTTAAATAGTAACCAAATATATTTGGAATATGATAGATGGTGTCCTGCAGATGTGTAATAAGGCTTTAGAATTTTCAATTTTACCCTAGAGGCAAAATGGGGGTCGAAAATGTTTTTCTACAAAAACCTAGTTCTTAGAACTCCTAGCATTTTATGCAGTAGCCAAATCATCTTTTGGGAGATGATTGGTGGTGTCCTGTAAATGTGCAAGTTTTTTTAAAGTTTATTTTTCACCTTTGGGGGCAAATGGGGTGGAAAAACGACGAACAAAAAATGCATTGTGTCATGTGCAACAGGAATATATTTGCTTTAAGAGTGGAAATCTCAACATTTTAAAGACATTTAAACAATCAAAAAATGATTGGGGTTGGGATGATCCTGGGGCACTGGCCCATCAGAATGCTCAATGCATCTTGATACATGTATGTGCAGCAGGAATATATAAGATCTCAATTGTTTTAAATATATTTCAAAAATTATCAAATAGGGTTTGGGATGACCCTAGGACACTTGCCCAACAGAATACCGGTCAATGCATCTTGACATACACAGCAAGAAAATTTACATATGGTATAGGGTATGTTATATGGTAACTATTGTAGTTTCTTTGTTAGTTAAAGAAGTACAAAGGTGAGTATATTTAGCGGCAAACACTTGCATACGTGTATTACTGTCATATGACGGCATCCAGGTTTATAATCTGGTGTGTTTGTACATGTAACCTTGGAACTCTTCGATTAAAGATGGCCAGACTCGGAGACATATAGAATTTCATCATTAACTCTAGATTTACATAGAGCATTTACAATACATGTATATCAGTATGCCCCTAGATCTAAGACGAAGGGGAGGGGGTGTCTGTATATCCATTTGTCTGTCAGGTACTTTGACCTTGGTCATGAATTTTTGAACAACGCAAGATGGAGATTTATACCACCTGGAGAACTGAAAGTCTCGTGTGTACTTAAGCCCTGAGTAAGTCACGTGGTGTGTATGATTAAACTTAAGCCCTGAGTAAGTCACGTGATATGTATGAGTAAACTTGAGCCCTGAGTAAGTCATGTAATGTGTATGATTAAACTTGAGCTCTGATTAAGTCACGTGGTGTGTATGATTAAACTTAAGCCCTGAGTAAGTCATGTGATGTATATGATTAAACTTGAGCCCTGATTAAGTCACGTGGTGTGTATGATTAAACTTGAGCCCTGAGTAAGTCACGTGGTGTGTATGATTAAACTTATAAGCCCTGAGTATTATTTTTTAACCCTCTGTTCTATTGTGTGTAGGTTTTGTCCAAGCGTTCTGATTTACCTAACCATGACGGTTCCGGCAATATGGTTTTTGGAACTGCACGAATTGGAAAAGCGTATTGATCAACGTGTGTCTGTTGGTTTAAACACAAGCAACTCAAGTTCAGTTCAAATGAACAACGAGACATATGACCTATCTGCAGATCTCGGTAGTGTGTTAGGGGTAAGTATTTTTTAAACATAAGAGCAAACAATTTAGATCACGCAAGCTTGAGTGGCGGATCTAGAGGAGGTGCCAAAATCACACCATTTTCAGCCATAGATACCCCTATAGGGGCAAAAAAGTACGATGTAAAATTCAGTTGCAGATACAAAGGGACACTCACCCAGTCCCACCCCACCCGGAGACTGGTAATTCCAATAAGAATTATTATTACCTCCTATATGGAGTAAATTGTTATCGATATTCAATTTTAGCGACCTATCACTCTCGCTAATAACGCCAAAATTAAATCCTCGCTAAAAGTTCTGCTTATACGGTGTATACACTTCCAATTGTAAAAGATAAAGTGTTAGTTCCTAGTATAAGTTGGACCCTCTGGAAAAAATTACATCGGGTGGATCCTTATCCTCCCGCCTAGGAAAAACACCGGTCGTGGTAGCTCAGTGGTGGAGCGTTCGGGAGTCGTGTGTTCGAGTCCTACTTGTACCATGACCGCGTCAAACTTAAGACGCAACATAGGTAGTGGTTGCTCCTTCACCAAACGCTCAGTATTTAGAAGTGAGAATCATAGGTCTTTCGGATATGATCTTAAAACAGAGGTCCTGTGTCACGGCAGGCTTTGGGACTTTAGAGAACCCTCATTGCTATAGACCATAGAATCCTCACTGCTACGTTTGTGGTACTTTAGTTACAACTGTTGACGTCTCAATATAAGTGAAAAATACTTGATGGGACGTAAAACAGACAACCAACCAAACAATCTGGCTAGGAAAAATGCCTGGATCCGTGTATGAGGTTACCACCCCCTTCAGGCATGCAACATCGTTTTTCAAAGTTCAAAGGAGGGGGGGGGGGAGAGAAGTTGACTTCACCATTGTCTAAAATTCATGACAAGTGTTTCCCCTCCAAAATTTTAAAATCCGCAATCGTGGAGGTTGGCGAGCGTTCATCGTTCGCTGCATGGGTTCAATTCATTCAGTTCAAGCTTACATTCCGAAAATTCATTATATTATAAAACATTGGGGGAGGGGAGTACTATATCTTACTTTGCATGTGAAAATAACGGAAAATCAACGTTGTCAAAATAGTGGTTCTACGTGCATGACTTTTAAATATTTTTCTGAGTTTCTTTGCAAAATTCAGCTCTTGAGTTTTGAAATTGATGGGGCCTCAGTAGTACGCCAAGATACTCTTGTCTGAAATTTTCAAAGGACTATAGGTGTTTTCTGGGCCTGAAATTTAACATTCTACACTTTTCTTTCTCATTCAAGTTAACTTTTGGGAATATTACCAAGTGACATTTTTACGCACTATCCTTAAGAAATGTAAATTTTTATTAAGACTTTTTAAAAAAATAAAAATCATGTGCAGAATCAAATGTGTTGACCAATTTTTTGAAAGTTTCATGTGTACGGTACCTCAATACACAATATCCGAGTTGCCCAATAGTTCTTTCCCTTTGTAGAACTCTTACGAACAGTGAGACGCAAAACATACTATCGTCCACACGCGGTGGGTACAAATGCTTATCGCTGTCTTCATATATTGCCTAAAGGCCGATTATCAGACATCATGCAACCACCCTAACTGCAGGGACACACAATATTAGTAAGTTTATTAGTATCTAATAATAAAATAGTTCAAACAAAAATCGATAATCACCATTTTTCTTTGATTAAAATATCACTCGTGCAGAAAAGGAAATAAAAAATAATTTCATATTTAATTTGATGGCCTAATTCAATCAAATATTATTCTCCATATTGTCTGTTTAATGTATACCAACGGCTGATATCAACAAAATATATACTTTCATCCGTATTTACATAGCTAGTCTATAGTATATGTATACGTCTTGTACCCACCCAAGCGTTCAACAGAACACTGAACGTACCTCTATCACAGAAGAGCTGATATCTCGGAAGTTGCGTATTTGATCGTGGTCAACTGCTTGCGACCCATGTCTTTTCAGCTAAAAGCAATTGATTAAGGGAAGAAAATGGCAGGAAACTCACATGTTAATGTGGCTCATTGCTAAAATTATAGATTTTGATATACCTCATTCATCTTTGGTTATGTAGTTTTAAATTGCGGTTAAAATTAGGACTTAAGAATAATTTAATTGTTTTGAGGAGGTATAGGCCTACTCCATGTACATCGTCATAATGGCTGACTTCCTTTTAAAACATAAATAAAAATATAAATATCAGCAATATTTGTCTATTCCTTTAAGATTTAATTGCATAGTAGCTGCAGATCTGTGACTCTTTGAGACCAGGGTATGTCCCAATATCTCCCAGAGAGTAACAGATTTGTGTCTCTCTGGGACCAGGGTATGTCCCAATATCTCCCAGAGAGTAACAGATCTGTGGCTCTCTGGGACTAGGGTCTGTCCCAATATTTCCCAGAAAGCTACAGATCTGCAGCTAATTGCATTGCTGAGTAGTTCAGTAGGTTAGCATTTCGACTGCTGTAAATCGGGGTCCGAGTCCAGCAGGGGCTTTAAATTTCATCCCAGATTACTTTCTACTTAAACTGTATTTTTAGACTAATTGAAGTAAATTTGAAAGTTTTCAATTTAAATATATTGTTGTATATATCCTCCATTTTTCATCCACATCAAATTTCTGTGGTGTAGCATATCTCTCTTTAAGCATTTCATCCTCAGCGAGTCACGGTGTACGTAACATTTCATCCTCGCCGAGTCACGGTGTACGTAACCAAAAGTATTCAAAAACTGGTTATAAGGTTAGATTGAAAACAAAAACATCGACCTTTTTACATCTTACATTATAAAATATACTCCTTATACGCCTTAAAGCT
Source organism: Ostrea edulis (assembly GCF_947568905.1). NCBI lineage: Eukaryota > Metazoa > Mollusca > Bivalvia > Ostreida > Ostreidae > Ostrea > Ostrea edulis. The sequence continues at coordinate 32,598,618 of NC_079164.1, forward strand.
TCTCATCAGCTGCGGCAACAAACAAGTTAGAGACGTAAGAAATGTTTAGTTTTGTTTGATTGAAAATGATTCCGTTTTTCTCATCAACAGCATACACAAGCTAATCTCGACAGCGGTTATTTAATTGTGTTCGCATCCTTCCCCCCGTTCATGCAATTCATCATTTAGTATATCTTGCTGTCGTCTGCGCAATAAAGTGGTTGCGTAACGATGTTCGTCTTTAAATTCCAAGAAACAAAAGTACACTATACGTAGACTTTGATCTTTTTGAATAGTTTAAGTGAGCCTTGAAAAAAAATTATTGTTTAGCTATCGAGATGGAGATATGTTAGCTCTCGGGGCAAAAAACAACAACAAACGGCCATAACGCACTTCATCGACAGCCATGTATATCTTTAGCTGACAACTGACGCACACTCCAGTCTCAATAAGAAATAACCATCTTACTCTTTGAAGGGGAAAATCAAAATATTGAACCTCAAAGTTCTGTATAATTAATGTATAAACTTAGGGTGCCCTTTCCTTCAATTTTTGCCTTAATATCAATATTTTTTTTGGTCTGATCAAGTCTTATGATATCCACGTCATAAATAGGTATCGGCAACATAAAATGTCTTAATCGCCTGTAATACACAGACTAACACTAGGGACTTTCTTAAATATCCACACTTTTAAACTTTATCTAACCAAACTATTTCAGAAAAAAATATAGAGAGAACCTTGTATTTTAAAAATATCATAAAATTCTGCTCTACATGTCGTACACAAAAGGACAATATGTTTGATCCGAACTGTCTTTCACTCCCACGTGCAGTCGATATATAGAGCGTTCTTCACACTTTTTAAAGTATAATGGGCACAAAACAATAAATAGCGAATCTCAATCTGACTGGGGAGGTTTTTTTTCTACAAACCGAAGTATCCTTCGTTCGTAATTCACTTCAGCAATGCGGAGATAGCAATTATCCGCGGCTTAACAACAACACATTTCGTACAGATCCGCCTTGATAAAAACATATTTATAATAACTCGTCTTATCATCCAAGATATATGCCCCTATATCTGATGGTTTATTGGAATTTTGATTTGTAAATCACAAAATGTACTTAGTGAGGTCGTGAACCGAGAGGTAGAGAAGGTGAACCTTGATTTTTTTAAACGAATTTATTTTAATATACTCGGCAAACACGTCATTCAAGTGTACAAAGGTTATACTTACTAGTTTTTCCCCTATATGTGTGTACTTGGATTGTTCATATATCTTAGAATGCAGGCAGCAATGAGGAGTGTTCATTTCGCAGAATTTTATTCAACATCCCCTCTTTCAATTTGGCGCATTTAGATTTCTCGAGACTTTTTCTCTGGGTAGTAATTGCATTATATGTATAACACGTACAACACAAAACAATCAAGAAGCTTGACCGTTGTTCACAACACAATCACCTGTCCACTTGTTCTTGTAACCCAACCCAAACCCCCACCTTTCTGTGGTTTTACCAACTTTTCTTCATGATCTGAAGTGCAATTTTTTTTGCAGTCAATATCAACATTTTGTAGTTACTGTACACTTATTCGGTGTTTTAAAAGTCGATCTATACTTAGTAGCGGTAGCTGTGTGTGTCGGGGGGATGATCTATACTTAGTAGCGGTAGCTGTGTGTGTCGGGGGATGATCTATACTTAGTAGCGGTAGCTGTGTGTGTCGGGGGGATGATCTATACTTAGTAGCGGTAACTGTGTGTGTCGGGGGGATGATCTATACTTAGTAGCGGTAGCTGTGTGTGTCGGGGGATGATCTATACTTAGTAGCGGTAACTGTGTGTGTCGGGGGGATGATCTATACTTAGTAGCGGTAGCTGTGTGTGTCGGGGGGGATGATCTATACTTAGTAGCGGTAGCTGTGTGTGTCGGGGGGGATGATCTATACTTAGTAGCGGTAACTGTGTGTGTCGGGGGGGATGATCTATACTTAGTAGCGGTAACTGTGTGTGTCGGGGGGATGATCTATACTTAGTAGCGGTAGCTGTGTGTGTCGGGGGGGATGATCTATACTTAGTAGCGGTAGCTGTGTGTGTCGGGGGGGATGATCTATACTTAGTAGCGGTAGCTGTGTGTCGGGGGGATGATCTATACTTAGTAGCGGTAGCTGTGTGTGTCGGGGGATGATCTATACTTAGTAGCGGTAGCTGTGTGTGTCGGGGGACGATCTATACTTAGTAGCGGTAACTGTGTGTGTCTGCATGGGGGACGATCTATACTTAGTAGCGGTAGCTGTGTGTGTCGGGGGACGATCTATACTTAGTAGCGGTAACTGTGTGTGTCTGCATGGGGGACGATCTATACTTAGTAGCGGTAGCTGTGTGTGTCTGCATGGGGGACGATCTATACTTAGTAGCAGTAGCTGTGTGTGTCGGGGGGGGGGGGACGATCTATACTTAGTAGCAGTAGCTGTGTGTGTCGGGGGGGGGGGGGGCGATCTATACTTAGTAGCGGTAGCTGTGTGTGTCGGGGGGGGGGGGGGCGATCTATACTTAGTAGCGGTAGCTGTGTGTGTCGGGGGGTGGGGGATTGGTATAAATATATCCCATTTTTCCCCTAGAGAGCAACACTGTATTATGCAGCTAGATTCTAATACACTTCAGCAATACACTACAATATGGTAAAGGTGGACCTTTGAAATAGAGTGTAAAATGACTACAGAATTTGAATTATGAATAAAAACAGGAAAATTACATATTCAAATTAAAAATCATAAATCCATTGGTTGGAATATAGCTCTAAATGGGTGGGGTTCATAATCTCGTGGGCAAATGCTTGTGCCAAAAATAAAGTAAAATCGAATAATACCCCCTCCCACCACCCCTGGGCGACGCATCTTAATGTTTAGTGTAAAATGGTTCTCTGTTTCAGGTCCAATTTGAAATTCGGTTACCGATCAATCTCAGTCCGGATGAATGGATCCGCACCTTGGAACAGCTGCTATTGTTGCTGTTGATCTTGGGTCGATGGATGTTACCTAAAGGCAAACTAACGCATGACCAGTTGTCCCAGTTGCTGCTGGTGTACATAGGAACAGCCGCAGATATTGTGGAATTCTTTGAAGCCTTTAAAGAAGATGAGGTATCAATTTTCATTAATCGATATCTAATAATTAACTTTCCCACTGTCCATATATTTGATCATTCATAAAATCTGTCAGAGATCGATTGCATTTTTAAACTTGTCGAAGATGAATTGTATTTGTCATAATAACTGGTAATTAATATACCGTTTCTGTAAAATACGTGAACGATGTAACGGTGCACTCAAAGCCGCCATATTGAAAAAAGACCATTTCCACAGAAACTGAAATTGTAGAGGTTCAAAGTCCCTCTGCATGTAGCAAGTTATGGAATTTCCTTTGATAATTTTCACACACACATTCACTCTAAAGCACTGGCTTCTCTATCAACCTTAGCAAGAGCAAAGGCATCTTCTATCAGAGGAGCACTGGACCTTTCATCTTTTATATCTCGTTTTTCGATGTTAAAAGTTCAAACATAAATAAAACCAAGACAGTGTTACGTGTAGCGGATTACTGGCGGTGTTACACCTCGAGTCCTATCATACCATGGTTCTATGTCTACGGAAGAACCGTAGTACCTTACGGAGCGCCAAATTAACATAAACTCAAATAATTGAAGATATCTTTGATTATTTGAAGATATCATCAATTCATTTGACGCATGCAACGAATCAATTAAAGATCTCTTCAAATGATTAATAATATCTTCAATTTTGAATTATTGGGCGTATTAATTGAATTGTTGATAGCATTAATTCTTCTTCGGACTTATTGCGTGCTATAATTGAATTGTTGCTGTCATCAAATGAATTGATGATATCAGCAATTGAATTGAAGTGCGCTACAATTCAATTGAAGAGAGCAATGATTCAATTAATGCGCACATCAATTCAATTAATGCGCTCAATAATTGAATTGGTGCTCTCTTCAATTGAATTGTAGCGCGCATCAATTCAATTAATGCGCGATATAATTCAATTATTGCTCTATTCAATGAATGAGTTATATCTTTAATTCAATTGATACAGCAATAATTCTTTTAGGGAGAGCAAATGTCTAATTAGAGATACGTGAAATTCAACAGATCCACAATTTAATTAATGATCTCGAAGAATGTGTTGCTCTCTTTGAAAGAATTGATGCGCGCATTAATTCCTTATACAAAATTGTTGTAAATAATTAAAGATATCTTCAATTGAATTGAAGAGGTCATCAACTCATTTATATCGAGCTCAAATTATATTTTGCAAGTATAATTCCACCACATTAATGCACGCATCAATTGAATTGATGAGAGCAATTATATTGAATTGATGTGCGCAATAATGGAATTGATGATACAATATATCTTCATTTATTTGAATGTATGTTACTTTGGCGCTTCACAGTACTTAGTACACTTAACATGCTACAAACATGTCCATACTAAAATGGTAACAATTATAGAAAATAAAATCTCTCTACCTCGGGGGAGGGAGGGTATCTTTCATTTTCCTTCTATGTGGTCATTCTAAGTATCCAATATTTAATGCAAGATGCTTTAAATTTGCAGGTTCGCTTTAACAAAGTGTTGTGTATATCCATTCTGGGACTGTGGAGCCTTAGTTTGATACAATTTACACTTGTCCTCACTGCAGCCAATGCTCGCCGTGACCAATCCGGCCTTGTTTCCCGCCATTATAACGTCAACAAACGGAAATACGGTTGTTGTGCTCCAGACGTGTATGGAATCCTGATATCCATCTTACTTCAAGACTTACCGTTCCTAGTTCTTCGTGTTTTGTTGATCTTCAAATTTAACGTCCTAAGTTACACTAATATGTTTTTCACTTCCAAGAACACGCTGGTCATTTTGCTGTTATTATATAGACTGGTGGTCGTATTTATAGAACGACGAGCCGAGGGTATTCAACAAAAATACAATAACCTGAAATCGAAATCCGACCATTCCCGCCCGGTCATGTCCTCAAAATATAACGGACCGGGTATTCCGCGCTCGAAACCCTGTAATGGGAACGTTACGACAGGCGAGAAAGCTAGCCTGGTACAGATGGACGTCTGCTCCGACGTTCAGCCCTCGGTACACAAACTAAGTCAGGAGAAACACAACCATGGAAGAAATTACAACGGAGACAAAAGCCTCGATAGTCGTTTCTGAGTTTTTATCATGACGTGTGTACGCTGTAGTAGCTACACTGAGTGGGTGTGTCTGTAAGAATGGTTGTTATAAGTTTGAATGTTTGTTTTGTGTTTAACTATAAAAGTTTTTACTATTGTAAATTGTCATCTTGTTTTCTTAGTAAATAGAATTGAACATGCTATATTTAGTCTTTGTTGGTAAACAAAAGTATATATATACAATTTGGCCTTGTAAAAAACTTCAATTCACTACATGCTTTTAAAATTATTTTTATCTTTCTTTTATTTTTTTTAAATATATATATTTTAAGACATCACGTTCTGTATTCTTTAGATGATAAGAACTTCTTAGAATGCATGTAATTTGTTGTGCCGCAGCAGTCAAAATTAGCTTTTTTGAACATAATTATTACATTTATTGAAATAATTGAGTGGGATTCCAAAACTTCAGATGCAGTTGACATAGATAAAGCTACTGAAAATTTTGCTTCAACTTTTATAAAACATGTGAAGCAATGCGCTCCTGAAAAATCCGTTATACATGTAAGACCAAAGGATAAAAATCCGTTATACCGAGCGAAGCAAGGCTCTAAAGGTAAGTAAAAGAAAAAAATGAGAAAATCAGCAAATGAATGGAGATAATCTCTACATACGTTCACTGAAAATTTTGTGATCCATATGGGCGCCGCCATGTTGCTTTGTTAATTAGTTGCTTCTAGAGTTATTCGTGTTTTACTTTTGAATGCCAAAAATACAATACTGATGTTTGTTAAAAATGAATGGTGTGATTATTATTGTTACAGTTTTTAGCCAATCATCAAATAGAAAAACAGTAATACGAATAAATAGATGAACGAATTCATGACTCTCTTTAAATAACAATATACGAATTTACGGCAATCTCTGGTGAGAGAATGATACTTTTTTACCATTTTAAATTTATTGGTTAATTTTGTTTAGTTTTAACGACCTTTTTAATTGCAAACGGGATGTATTGTTGTTTATAATACGCCAGTTTCGAGATACGAACTCTTCTGTGTAGGAGGTGCATTTAGTGGAACTTTGAATGATTAAGTGGGACAGAGTGGGCCTACAGTCTGCTGCTTCTGCCCAATAATTGCCACCATCAACGTATTGATTATACTGCCATGTGGGTGCGCATGCGGTAAAATTTTAAAATCAGGATAAAAAATCAGTTCGTGCAGTTTTTACATTTGTTTGATCACTGAAGCCTTGAAGACTTCAAGTGACGGTGAAGACACTGTCTCTGGTGGTAGTGAGTTCCAGTCCCTGATTGTACGTGGGAAGAAGGAATATTTTCGGCAGTCCTTGTAGGTTGATGGTAGCAGATAGCTTTTGTCGTGTGTATTTCTAGTCGATCATCTTGGTCTTATTAGACGTCCCTCCTTTCTGATGGCTACTTCGCCATGTTCGATCTTATAGAACAATGCGAGTCGGGCATATCTCTCCGTCTGCTTTCTAGTGATCTCCATTCCAGGTGTTGTATCATACTGCTTACGCTGGATCTATTTCCAAATCGGTTGGTAACGTATCTTGCCCCTCGTCGTTGTACCATCTCTATTCGGTCTATTTCTGTTTTGTAATATGGGTCCCACACCGGGCTTGCGTACTCCACTATAGGTCTAACTAGGGAATTGTATGCGTTGGTCTTAACCGATGTTGCGCTGATGTTTAGGTTACGCTTTAGGAATTCCAGAGTTCTATTGGCTTTGTTATAGATGTTACTGACATGTTGGCTCCATTGTAGGTTTGAGGTGAAAGTGCATCCCAGATATTTGGCACTGGAAACAGATGTCAAGGTGTGTCCGTGCAGTATATAAGATGTTTTGATGGGATTCTTTTTCCTACTGATGGTTAGGACGTTGCATTTGTCAGGGTGGAATGACATCTTCCATGTAGTTTCCCATAATGCTAGTTTGTCAAGGTCGGATTGTAGGTCTGAAACATCCGAGTCTGATGAGATGGTAAGGTACGCTATAGTGTCATCGGCTAATAGTCGGACGGTGGATTTTATTCCCTCTGGCATGTCGTTAATGTAGAACAGGAATAATGAAGGTCCAAGAACACCCCCCGGGGGACCCCGGATTCCACATCTATGCATGGTGGGCGTTCTCCATCGACTACTACTGACTGTGATCGATTTAGCAGAAATCCTTCTATCCATCTGTTGACTTTACCTCGGATTCCATAATGTTGGAGCTTATGTATAAGCAGACTGTGGCTGACCTTGTCAAAAGCCTTTGAGAAATCCATGATTAGAACGTCGGTCTGTTTTCCTTTACACATGTTGATGGTAATGTCGTCCACGAATTCGATAAGTTGTGTTTCGCATGATCGTCTGCTACGAAATCCATGTTGTAAGGGATACAGTATATTGTAGGTCTCTGCATGTTTCATGATGTGGCTGGTAACAACATGCTCCATTATTTTACAACATACGCAGGTCAGTGAGATTGGTCTATAGTTCTCAGCTTTGCATCGTTCACCTTTTTTGTATACAGGGCTCACATTGGCGGATCTCCAGTTTTGAGGAACTTCTCCTGTGTTGATGGATCTATTGAATATGATGGTAAGAATAGGAGCCAGTTCATTTGCCAGTTCTTTTAATACTCGAGGTCTGATGTTGTCTGGTCCAGCAGCTTTGGTGGGGTTTAGTTTCTGTAGTAGCTTCATGACACAATTTTTTGTTATGAGAAGATCTTCACATGTGGGGAATGTTCCTGACATATTACATCTCTTTGTGAGGTCATCACTGGTGTGAGTATCCTTTTAGTCTATTTGTAGAGAAAGCTGACTGGAACTGTTTGTTAAGTATGGTAGCCTGGTTCACAGGATTGGTATGTAGGATACCTTCACTTCTTAACGGTGCAATTCCATTGTAATCTGTCCTTTGGTGCTTGATATAGGTCCAGAAGCGTTTCATGCAGCTATGTTGGGGGTCATTTTCTGCAGGTGAAACTATGTTCTCAATGTATTTCCAGTACGCACGTCTGAGTTCTCTTTGCAGTCAGCGAGGAAGACGATGAAATGTATTAAAAGCATCTTCTCTTTTGATATGTAAATGTGGGAAATACAAAATACTATTGATAGAAAAGTTTCACTAAAGTGAAAACATAAAAACAATGTCATATTTGCAAGTAATATCTTAGATATGGTACTTATGACCAACGAAATAACGTGATATGATAAGAATTCTATGTATTTAATTATTCCCTAAATACTGATAACTTACTTAGTTTGTGTATCAGTCGAATTCGGGTGATCAAACAGTGTATGAGAAACTTACTGAGTACATTCACTAATTACGCAGTGATGAATATTAGTCCCACTCCAGCGTGTAAACAAATTGTTTCGCGCCTCACTGTATACGAGAGTTCTCCAAAGGGAAATAACTCGGGTGTATCTCGAAACCGACGTATTGTTTGCTTTGAAAGAGAAAAAAAGCCGAGGCTAAATGTGACGTCACAATGCACGGTTTACGTCGCCTTCCGTTTCATTTCCCGCGTTAAATGTATAGGCGGATCCTGTAGAACTGTTATCCCCATATATCCCTCTTTAATATTGAGATGTTACTGGGTGTTTAGTGCAAGGAAAATTTCATAATATATATATATTTTTAAATGAATCATAATCTATCGTACTTAACGGAATTATGATTATCACTTGGGATACGCCAGTGACCATTCCATGCTTCGCTCGGGCCAACGGTTTCACCGTAATATATTACATGTAAGACCAAAGGTAAACCTTTGTTTGATTCAGGATTAGTTAAAGCTGTAAGATTATGGGATTGTCTAAGAAACAAAGCACTGAAAAGCGAAAGTACTTACAGAAATTCAGAAATGCACAAAATGGAGATGATAATACGAAGAAAAAACCCATGTCATACATGTACTCAATTATGACGACAACATAGAGACACAACTTTCAGATATTCAAAACTTTATCCGAAAGACACTTTTTATGAGAATAAATCTACTGAAATATCCCCATTACAATATTTATCAGAAATCCGTGATGTGTGTGGCGTTTATAGTAATGAGGAAGTGACGTTTATAGTAATGAGGAAGTGACGTTTATAGTAATGACGAATATGTTGAGATACAGAACACTTATTTTTCATCGATATCCATTGTTGATGACAGTAAATCTGAATTATCAGAGTTATCTTCTCTTTAGAAAACAACGATTTGTAAACTACCAATCAACAAGCCTATTCGGGTCAGATGATATAAGCCATAGAATGTTATGCATGTCATAGCCGAACCTTAAGGGCTTTGTGTATTTTGTTCAACAGATCATTAAGAGGTTGTGTTTCCTTTTACAATTGAAAAATTGCAAATGACCTGTTTCTTAATTAAGTTGTGTTGGAAAAGTCATGGAGCGTGTCATGGTTAAGTATATATACAATTTTTTCATAACAATACCAATTTTTATAAATACCAAGCTGGGTTTTTGCCAGGTCACTCAACATTGTATCAACTTATTGAAACATGATAATGTTCTAAAACCTATAGATGACGGTAAATCATGTTGCGTATTTTGTGATCTTTCTGAACGTGTCTGGCACCGAGGGTTACATGTACTTTTCCAGTTACAATCATTTGGAATGAATGGCGAATTAAGGTTTAAAATTTATTCAGAAGAAAGAACACAGAGAGTTTTATATAGGGACTTGCTCTCTTCTATGGCACGCCATTCCGCTATAAATACAGCTTATATAATTCATGATTTCTATTTCTAATGACATATCTAATAAATTTTATAAGATATCTCATTTAATCTACAGTTTATAAGATATCTCATAAAATAAATAAGATATCTTACATGTTTTTAAATATCTCATAAACTTTATAAAATATCTTTTATATTTTATAAGATATCTCATTTAATCTACAGTTTATAAGATATCTCATAAAATATATAAGATATCTTACATGTTTTTAAATATCTCATAAACTTTATAAAATATCTTTTATATTTTATAAGATATTTCATAAATGATTTTTTATAAGATATCTCATAAACTTAATGAGATATCTTATAATACATACAATATATCTAGTATGTTTTATAAGATATGTAATAGAAGTAAATTTTTATGATACTTTATAAAGTTTATAAGATATCTTATAAAGTTTTTAGCTCACCTGAGCTGAAAGCTCAAGTGAGCTTTTCTGATCACCCGTATTCCGGCGTCCGTCCGTCCGTCTGTAAACTTTTCACATTTTCAACTTCTTCTCAACAACCACTGGGCCAATTTCAACCAAAGTTGGCACAAAACATCCTTAGGTAAAGGGAATTCTAAATTGTTAAAATAAAGGGCCAGGCCACCTTCCAAGGGGAGATAATCAAGAAAAGGTAAAAATAGGGTAGGGTCATTAAAAAATCTTCTTCTCAAGAACCACTAAGCCAGAAAAGCTGAGATTTATAGAAAAGCTTTATTAGGTAATGCAGATTCTAAATTGTTAAAATCATGGCCCCCGAGGGTCGGATGGGGCCACAATAGGGGATCAAAGTTTTACATACAAATATATAGGGAAAATCTTTAAAAATCTTCTTCCCAAGAACCACTGAGCCAGGAAAGCTGAGATTTATATGAAAGCTTCCTTATATAATGCAGATTCTAAATTGTTAAAATCATGGCCCCCGGGGGTCGGATGGGGCCACAATAGGGGATCAAAGTTTTACACACAAATATATAGGGAAAATCTTTAAAAATCTTCTTCCCAAGAACCACTGAGCCAGAAAAGCTGAGATTTACATGAAAGCTTCCTGATATAGTACAGATTCTAAATTGTTAAAATCATGGCCCCCGGGGATCGGATGGGGCCACAATAGGGGGTCAAAGTTTTGTTTTTTTTTGTTTTTTTTCGTTTTTAGCTCACCTGAACCGAAGGTTCAAGTGAGCTATTCTGATCACATTTTGTCCGGCGTCCGTCTGTCTGTCTGTCTGTCCGTCTGTCTGTCTGTCCGTCTGTCTGTAAACTTTTCACATTTTCGACTTCTTCTCCAGAACCACTGGGCCAATTTCAACTTAACTTGGCCAAAAGCATCCTTGGGTGAAGGGCTTTCAAGTTTGTTCAAATGAAGGGCCATGTCCCTTTCAAAGGGGAGATAATCACAAAAATGCAAAAATAGGGTGGGGTCATTTAAAAATCTTCTTCTCAAGAACCACTGGGCCAGAAGAGCTGAAATTTACCTGAAAGCTTTCTGACATATTGCAAATTCAAGTTTGTTCAAATCATGGCCCCCGGTGGTAGGATGGGGCCACAAGGGGGGATCAAAGTTTTACATACAAATATATAGGGAAATCTTTAAAAATCTTCTTCTCAAGAACCACTGAGCCAGAAAAGCTGAGATTTACATGAAAGCTTCCTGACATAATGCAGATTCAAGTTTGTTCAAATCATGGGCCCCGGGGGTTGGATGGGGCCACAATAGGGGATCAAAGTTTTACATACAAATATATAGGAAAAATCTTTAAAAATCTTCTTCTCAAGAACCACTGAGCCAGAAAAGCTGATTTTTACATGAAAACTTTCTGACATAGTGCAGATTCAAGTTTGTTCAAATCATGGCCCCCGGGGATAAGATGGGGCCCCAAGGGGGGATCAAAGTTTTACACACAAATATATAGGGAAAATCTTTAAAAATCTTATTCTCAAGAATAGTAAAGCTGTGATTAATCATATTTATATGGAAGCATCTTCAGGTTCAAGTTTGTTCAAGTCATGCCCCCAGGGGGTAGGGAGGGGCCACAATAGGGGTTCAAAGTTTGACATTGAAATATTTAAAAAAATATATGTTCAAAAATCTTCATCTCAAGAAGAGCATAGTAATGATTAGTCATTTTAATGTAAAAGCATTATCAGGTAGTGCAGATTAAAATTTGTGGAATTCATGGTCCCCTGGCGAAGGTTGGGGCCACATAGAAGATCGATTTTTTTTTTTTTAACATGGGAATATATAAGGAGGAGTGTTTAAGAAATTTTACATGGGAATATATAGGGAAAAATGTAGATAACTTTTCAATTTTTTCTGCTCTTGTTAATTTTGAAACCAAATAAATCTAGTGATATAATTTCATTTTTGTCTTCATTTATAAATTAAGAAGAAGAAAACTCGCCGTCGATTCCTTTTGAACAACTTGGTGAATATCATTAATCTTGGCACCAAAAATCTTTGACTGAAGGGCATTCAATTGTTATAATTACACACTTAATGCACATATTTACAACGTGTATGACCCCCTATTCATTTTCTGGTCACACCTGCCATGTTGGGTTTAAAACATAAACACTCTTTTCTCAGGTGAGCGATGTGGCCCATGGGCCTCTTGTTAAGATATCTCATATAATTTACAGTTTATAAGATATCTCATAAAATATATGAGATATCTTATAAACTTTCTTTTATAAGATATCTTATAAAAGTTATAAGATATCTTCTCAAGATTATGAGATATCTTATATTCAAAAACTGTTAATAAGATATTGTAATATCATGGGTTTACAGCTATTTGTACACGATAGGGTTTGGGGTGGATTTTTATATAATGTTTGATTGATTGATTGAAAATTATTCAACGTTCCTCTCAATATTTCACTCATATGGAGACGTCACCAATGCCGGTGAAGGGCTGCAAAATTTAGGTCTATGCTCGGTGCTTATGGCCATTGAGCAGGTAGGGATCTTTATCGTGCCACACCTGCTGTGACACGAGACCTCGGTTTTTGCGGTCTCATCCGAAGGACCGCCCCATTTAATCGCCTCTTACGACAAACAAGGGGGTACTGAAGACCTATTCTAACCCAGATCCCCACGGGATTATGTTTGTAATAATTGCACATACATATAATGTTTGTAATATTGCACATACATGTACATGTATGATGATCCCATGTACATTAGTGGCTAGTAGTGTAGCATCCTGTTTGGTATTGATAATATAAGCTACAAGTATGTTGATGTGCTATTTTATTTTTAGCGTATTACTCGTTCGTTGCTACTTTCGATATTGCTGACATTTGTATGTAAACAATCATTTATATTGCATACATTATTTGGTATTTAAGGTATTTGGTAAAGCTACAGTCTAAGACAGGTGTGCTGATGTAAATTATATCGATAACTGAAAGTGAAATCAAGTATTACGATTGTAAATCACGTAACTTACTTCTACTATCACGTGTTGAAAGTTAGCCGCCTGTCATCTTGCTTGTACGAAGGAATGCATCACGTGATATTTTGTCTATATAAACACCACCTTGTATTGAACAAGTAGCATTGTCCTACTGTTTAGATATTTGAAATTTGTATTTCTACTTCGTTTGTTAAATATATGAAGTAGTTCATAAATAAGTGATCAAACTACCTTGCGTATTGTGATGGCGTAATGTACAATTTACGTATTGTTTTGTATTCCTACGTATAGGATTGTAGTTGTCCGTTTTATTATAAAGAATTATTTTGACTTATGTTTGTATGCAAATTCATACTAACTTTGATTATAACTCATTGTACAGGAATAGGACACTTTGACATTGTATACTTTTCTACAGTATATCTGAAGTAGTCCAGAGACGCTTTAGAAAGGACAATTATTCATTGGTTGTTTCGGTCACATGACCATTTTTATATAAAGCGGGAAGTTTGCCAGTTTCATCATCCTGATCTGTATCATTTAATTTTACATGTTTACACGCCTTTTCATTGGTTGATCTATCATATGAATATCGTATACCCCGAAAAATAAAATAACAAATGGCCGGAACTACTTTCTATTGGAATGTTGGGGATTCCCCTGAATGGTCTATTTATAGATCTATCTATAGATTGGGAATCCTGAAAAGAACAACTTCACAACTCTATCGATCCAAATAAATTCATTCAACAAAAACATTAACATATTAAAAATAAATGATAAATAAACAATTAATTATACAAAATAAAATAAATACGACTATTTGAAGGAAAAACATAACACACGCGCGTACACGTTTGCTTATGCAATTTCTGTAAATGGATTCCAAGGGAGGAAATTTCGATATTGGTACTCTCGATGATATATTTCAAGACAGACCTGAATGTGAAGTTATGAAACCTGATTTTGATGAAGAAACTCTCCTTTCTCTGTTTAATAACTTTGATGATGAGGATGAAAATTGTCAGAATGTTTGTGAAATCATAAATGCTTCTACATCCAATGATGAGGCGCTTAGAGAATTGGCCAAGGCGCAAGAAACTGAACATAAACCCTCCGTCATAGTTTCCAATCCAAGATTCAAAACAATCTCTGAGGAGGAATTAAAAGGAATCGAGAGTGGTCGTCAATCCAAGGGTACAAAAATCAAAACAAAGTGGGGTGTCAAGATTTTCCAAGGTAACGTGATACAAACAAATTTACTCATATATATAATAACATAATAAGATGAATAATTAAATAGCAGCACTAATAACAAACACTGTACAATGTATGCACTCGTTAAAATAAATGAATGAAAAAAATTCTCTGTCTGTCTCGCTAAAGAATACTTAAAGAATAGTAAAACAATAACTGACAGAACACCCCAAACTAAAGAATTCAAAATTAATTTCCGGATTGGAGCATGGAAAAGTTCAATACTTGCACTAACCTGCATAAAGTAGAAAAAGAGGAACTCTGTGGCCTGTTGAGACACTTCTATGCTGAAGTCCAACCCAAATTTGACCCCAAGAAGGGTGATCAACCTCAAGAGTATCACAAAAACACACTAAAGTCCATAAGATCAGCTCTCAACAGACATCTTAATGATATTGATCGAGATTTTGACATTGTTAGAGATAGAAATTTCAAATCAGCAAATGCCATCCTTGATGGCAAATTGAAACAAAATATGAAATCTGGATTATCTTCTCAACAGTAGTGACTTGCTGAAAATCTCCGACTACCTCTCCGTTATTGATAATCCCGTTATTTTGCGTTATCGGGTCTGGTATGACCTTTCCATACATTTTGTGTCACGGGGGCTTGAGTTTCATCAACAGCTGATGACAAACTCATTTGAGTTTTTATATGATGAGAATGACAGAGAGTATGTGGTGATTTTCCATGAAACCAAGCAAAAGAATAGGCAGGGTGGTCTCGACACATCTGATGCTCCACAGGATAAGCGAATGTACTCAGCCGGGGATGACAATTGTCCAGTTCGCACCCTACGACAACTTCTTCATGTCAAAGACCCGAATGCCACATCATTATTCAATCACTGTTCCAAAGCTGCGATTGCGTCTCCACAATCAGAGAAAGTGTGGTTCACAGCTAAGCCTGTCAAAGCGTACCAGTTTTCGAAATTCATGTCTGACATATCTAGAAATTCTGGATGCTCTCAAAATTACACCGCACACTATCTCAGAGCGACTGCAATTCAAACCCGATGGGTCAAACGACAATGGTTTTGAACTCCGACATATTATGTTCATGAGTGGGCACCGGAACGAGGCGTCAATACGCAATTATGACAGGGATTGCAGTGACCATCAAAAGCAATGCCTTAGTAATTCACTAGCAAAACTTGCAAGACCCTCTGCAACACTCACTCGTCCCCCTGGAAACTCTCGAGAGAACCCTACTTGCCTGGTCTCTGATCGCATGACACATCATGCACATGTCCCACGCTTACCGTTCGTACCGACATCGAACATTGAGGTGAATGCCAGTTCCACTCAACAAAGTTCCAGCAATTTTCTACCCACGGGATTCATCTCTAACTCATCCTTTCAAAGCTGTACCTTTCAGTTTACAGGGAACCCGTTTGTGAGTCAAAAGTAAACAGTTCGTGGAAGCCGCCATTTCCGATTTTCAGTTGATGTTTTCATAAACTACTCCGCCAATTTCGAAGCGTCATATAATGTAGTTCAAGAATAAATCTTTAATTGAACTCAAATCATATTATGTTTTATCATGCTTTACATATTTAAATGATAAGGAATGAATATATTATCTTTTCGGTGGATGGAGGGATCCATGGAAAAAAAAGAAGACAGAAAACTTTGTATCATGCGCTACGCGCAATGATGCAGTTTTCCGTCTTTTTTATTCATGGATCCCTCCATCCACCGAAAAGATAATATATTCATTCCTTAAATTTTTAAACAAGTTGGGAACCGCTTCATATAAGGCGAAAAACAACACGATTAAAAATAATGTATAAAGTGGACCAGAATTTGATTCCAAACTATTTCAAAGTCAAATTCCTGGTAAAACTACAACTCAAGAAACACATCAAGTTGATCTAAATCTATAAAAATTCACTTATACCAACTGTTATAAATGAGTGGAATTGTTTACCTGTTGAAATCAAACGAAGTGAATCTTTGGGGATCTTTATAAACAAATTAATAAAAAAAACGAAAGAAAATTCACCTCCTACTTCGCATGTGGCAACCGTCGATTAAATATTCTTCATACAAGGTTTATCCATAATTGTATATTAAACAAAGATGTATTCCGTTATAGCATCATTAATATAGCCCTTTATATACTTGTGGAAAAATTGAAGATGAATATCATTACTTTTATACATGTCCTAGGTATAAAGAAGCCAGAATAATCTATTTAATGGCATATTTGGAATTATGAATATTTGAAGCCTTTATGAAACAGTGAGTGGTCGTTTTGATTAATTTAGAATTAGTATATGTTGTAGATGTTATTACTTTGTTTAAGTGATCATCATGCGCGAGATTCTATAATACAATGAAAGTTTTATCATACATACCAAAATAGATTGTTATAAATGCATGTATATAGGAGAGAACATTCTAAATCTTAAGAACATGTCCTCAATCCCTTTGTAAATTCAGTTACAATAAAATACGAGTATATTGAACATTTGTTTCGGTTATTTTCACCCGACAGTAAATGAAATGCGTTTTTAGATAGAACCCAACACTAGATACCCAATTTCTCCCTTCACAACAAAATTTAAAGTCCTATAGAAAAATTAAATATTTATATGAATACTTTATATCGTAAGAAAATTTATCAATAACTACGGGGCGTTTGTGAACAAACCCTTCACCCTCGTTTTTAAGGTCACCTGAGATGAAAGCTCATGTGATAAGAGGTGTTGCTGTAGTATTTAGTGCTTTTTTTATCCCAATGATCATCGATTTATTTCAAAAATTCATTTTTATGAAATGAAACATTAGAATGGTTGACATTAATCATTTACTGTAAATACATATAACACTAAGCATGTGCTTTGCGAGTGAAAAACAGGACAAGAAAGGGGTGAAAGTGTATGCTCTTCTTTCAGAGAATATCTGATTTCTTAAAGGTCACCAATTTATTACGTCACAATGTACAGGCACGTCATAATGTGTACGACGTAACACACTCACCCTTGCGACCAAACATACTGTGCGCTTGCTTAGAGGCGATACTTTAGGTAAGAGTATATGCAAATGAAATATTAAAACAAGATGATCTCCGGAAATGTTTCCCGCTCTATGGCAGACGACAATGATTTGAAAAATGACTTTGTACCTTATGAACAGGTTAAGGACACCATCTCGAAAATTGAAGTTTTAAAAGCTGTTAATGCAAATGTGTCTTCATTCCTGCCGTCATGGGCTGATGATGTCTATTTCGTGCAATTACATAAACCGAAGGAAAGGAAGATAAATGTCTTTGAGACAAGCATGGAAACTAAAAAGGCAATGCTGGAGGAAAAGTCAGAAGCCAAGACAACCATTGAGAACGGACAAATCACACATTCAGTTCCTAAAATCAGTGGCGAAGAACTTGATATGAAAACAGAGGATGTTGCAGTATACATCCTGAGTATTATCGAAAAGGTATGTGCAATAGTTCGCTAAGATATAACAGTCCAGAAACTAGATCAGGATGACGACAGTGTTATGGAAGAAACAAAAATTGTGAACACTTTAGATGTGAGCCAGGAAAATAAATGTCTACAGAAACCTGTTAAATTACAAGAGTTAAAACAGAAAACCAAACCAGTCAAATGTGGACTGGACAAACCTGGAGAGCTTACTGCATTAGAAACAGGGAAAATACACAAGTTTATTCCCCGAAAGCTGTTTCTGTCGAGTATAGAAACCTTTAAACTTGTCCAGGATGCCACCAAGAGCAACGAAGAGGAGACCAAGTCCGCAAAACCAAGGCCTTTACAATATAGTTTCCTCTGCACCACGGGACTTTCTCCTGCGGAAGAACCCTGTGTGGTGAGACCGCAGAGAACATGGAGGGATCGAATTCTTAGGTTTTTTGGATTTAAAAGATAGATTTTCTTAAAATTTATGAAAAGAAGAACGTGATTTTAAAGGATTTTTTTAACCTTTGCAAACGTATATGTATATTTATGGTGTTCTAATATGGAATGAATTTGTTTTCAAACTGTTATACCTCTTGATTGTCCTCATTCTCACTCTAGATATACTGTGTGTGTGTGTGTGTGTGTGTGTAACTTCCGGTGACCACCTATTGCGCACATGTTTCGAGTGAGTTGCTAAACTTTATGAAAGAGTAATGCTAGGGAATTACATAGCTTTGAAATACAAGTTCTAACAATCGATCTGGACACAAATTATTTGAAGACAGAATATCCAAAAGCACGTTTTGTCTCAAAATTCAAACCACGATCTGGTAAGGCTAAACAATCATTGTACGAAGCCATCGATACAAATCTGTATGAAAGTAATGCTCAAATGGTATGTTTTCACACGTCTGAGAACAGGCTATTTATCTGGATTAACGCACTTTCAGTGTTATATTATGAAAACTTTGGGGAAATGGCCTGACACCCCGGACAACTGGACACTCGATTCTATTAATTCGGGAGTGAGCATACTGTCGCAGGCGTTTTTAAAGGTGAAGACTTAGCATCCAACGCCATGATCTTCCTAACGACAGGAACAATTAGAGTTCAAGATACAGATTTTGAAATTTTTACTAAACACCATTTCCCACTTCTACTTAAACTACTAGGTATGCTAGCTGAGCCTGCATCTAAACAAATGTTGGTGAAAGAAGTAGGTGATGACGATAGTCCTACAGGTGCCCCTTGTAACACACAAGATAAGAAAGCAACGCTACCAAACGTTGAACTACTACAGAAGGCCCTACTCGATGGCTTGAGTAAAATTGAAGCCAAAATGGAAAAGGAATCTGCTACCATTCTGAATGCAATCCATGATTAAAAGTTCACTACCCTTCACAAGGGTATGTAACCTTATTAAAACAACAATTATTTTTACCAAAAAATCTGGAGAAATTTCAGTGTTGGAAGATAAAGCAGCACTATTGAATAGGAAACTTGAGGAAACTCAGGATGAAGTCCTGCAACTCAAACACACTTTAAGCTCATCACTGACAGAAAATCCAGGCACTTTTGAATCTAACAAGCCAGTGCCTACAGTACTACTATTAGGCACATCCAATACAATAATATTAAAGAGGAGCTGCTTACTCCTGCAGCTTCAATTAAGAAGGCCACAACATACACCAATGCAAAGGCCCGTAGATACCTAGAAAACTGTGGACAACAATATGATGTTATTATACTCCACGTTTTGACCAATGACGATCCGAATGAATGTGTTACCAACATGTATGAAATTGTCCAGTTCATGAGACAAAGATGGCCCAATACCAAAGTTATCATCTCATTAACTATCCCAAGGAGTGATTTGCACAAAAACTGTGCAGGAATGGCAATGCTATTCTTAAACAGAAGTTTCTACAAGATAATGATGGAGCTATATATTTTGTTGATCACCACAACATGTTTGTTTACTCTGGTCCTAACCTAACCCTGCTGAATAAGGATGGCTACCATCTCAGTCCTAAAGGAGTACATGCATCCCTTCATCTCAATGTAGATCGTCGTTACAAAAGCAGTTTACAACGACGAAGTCGCGAGCTGGAAATTTCTGTGATGTACATGCAGGTGTTTTAACGTTCAAAGACTATTTTCATTTCTTTTTCTCTCTCTCTCCCTTTTTCCTGTTGTTAGAAATACATAATTTGTATTAACAGCATAATAATTTTGAATCAAATTACACGTGCATGTAGATGGTCAACATGGTATACTCTTTTATATATTGTTAAACTTTATATAAAATGAGTCCCTTGGGATCCGGGTTAGAATACATGTAAGTCCTCAGTACCCCTTGCATATCGTAAGAGGCGACTAAATGGGGCGGTTCTTCAGATGAGGCCGAAAAAACCGAGACCCATTTCACAGCTGGTGTGGCACGATAAAGATCCCTACCTGCTCAAAGGCCATAAGCGCCGAGCATAGGCCTAAATTTTGCAGCCCTTAACTGGCATTGGTGACGTCTCCATATGAGTAAAATATTCGCGAGAGGGACGTTAAACAATATGCAATCAATCATGTAAAAAGAAGGTAAAAATGATTAAGATTTGGCCTACTTGATGCTGGAGGTCTAGCATGTACAGAGTTTAATAAGTTAGAGGAACCCTTATTTGTTGAGCAATTTAAGAAGTGTGATATTTTCTTCTTAATCGAAACCCACATAGGACATGATTTCTGTGATCCAAATATTAAGCCCTTTTATTGTCATACTGTATGCAGGGCAAAGTCTACTAATAATAGATACTTTGAGGGATTGATACTGACGAACAAAGATTTTCAGTGGCTGAAATTTTACAAAGATTTCTTTGGCTTTGAAAATGATTTATATCTATGTGTGATATATATTCCACCATTAATGTCCTCATATCATAAGGTTTTCCAAATAGCTATACTGGCCTCCATTGAAAAAGAGGTCAATAGATAATCCAAGTTTGGAGATGTTATATTATGTAGGGAATTAATACAAGAGTGTCACAGGAAAATTATTTTATATCCAATGACAATTGTCTATATATACCAACTGAAGTTGATTATTAATCTGATAGAAATATTAGGGAGCGTGCAAGTCAAGATGAGAGAATTGATGCAAGAGGTAAACAATTATTACTTATTGAAGGGCAGAGTATTCGGAGATTGTTTTGGAAGATACACCTGTTATACAACAAAGGGTGCTAGTGTGGTAGATAGCTTCTGAGAAAATATTACATTTTTTTTTTTATGTAAATCAGTTCAATCCCGTATTCTCTGATTGTCATTCAGTACTAGAATGGCAGTGTGCATATTTTGCTTTTAAAATATGTGATGAACTGCCTGTACTTCAGTTAAAACCCAAATGTATATGGGATGAAAAATCAGCAGAGAGGTTTTGTTTAGCAGTTAGTAGCACTGAATTAAATTATTTTGTGAATGACCAACTTATTGAAAACTCACAAAGTTCAATAGACAAAGCCTGTGATAATTTGACGGCCATCACACTGTCTGATCTAAACAATCTCTGAAAGAGAAAAGAAATTTGTCCAGCAATAAAACACACTTTTAAAGAAATCCATGGGCCACATCGCTCACCTGAATCACCTTGGCCCTGTCATTGTTCAACTGTTGTGATTTTTAAAAATATTTTGTTATCAATCTTTATTCCCATGCAAAATTCTGTGGTCCCAACCTAGCCCCAAAAGGATCACAACATAACTGAAAATGAATTCATATAACACAGAGATGCCTAAACACCAATATGACTAACATGATCTTGCTGTTCTGGACAAGACCAATGTCACAAGGTCATTGATTATGGAATGATATGAAGACTTTGCCATAAGAAATCTATACCCAAAATATGAAATCTCTATCTCTAATAGTTCAGGCGATATTAAATAGGTAAGATTTTTATTAAAAGTAGGTCAATCTTCCAGATCAAGGTGACAAGAAACAATCATATTACACATAAGCCTTTAAGCTCACTTGATAGTTCATGGTTTTATATCATGTAGGGTCTTAAATTCCTACAGCCCCAAACTGAGGGCGCAAAATGATAGTCCTGGGGATCCACTTCCTTGCCTGCATGCTCCTTTTGTGGACTATTCAAAGATTAATTTGTTATTAACATTCATTATCACCCTATGTGATGTAACGACAGAAACTTTCAGGTGAGTTCAATTGCCTTCAAGTATGAAACTTGATAATCAAGGTTATGTTGATCAATTGTTTGAAAAATTGTCAATTTTGATTTATTACGCGTTACTTTTTAGAATCCCATCTGAGTACTCTCAGTACTTTGATGAAATTTCTTATCTACGGCCTTAGTGGCTGCTAGCTTCAGCCTAGTACAATTAATAACCTATCAATTTTTAAGAAAAGATGTAAGAAACTGTTATGCCATCATTATTTGGAAGAATGGGGCAATATCAGAAGTTTACCAGATGGAAAACTTGAAACTTATGTTAAATTTAAAACTAAATTTGTTTTTGAAAACTACTTAACACTTTTACCACCTGCACAACGTAAAGCACTTACAATATTACGTACATCAGCGCACAATTTACCAGTAGAACGAGGCCGTTACACAGGAATTCCTAGACATTTAAGATTTTGTTCAAAGTGCTCTTCTTGCAAAATTGGTGATGAAATTCATTTAAGTTTTGAATGTTCAAATTATAACTCACTCAGGCAGAACATGTATGAAATCATATAACAACACTGTGAACATTTTTCTAGTCTTGACATGAATAGATTGACATATTGACCTAGTACCAATGCACCGTCCCCTGGTATCTTTTGCATTACAGTGGAGTATTAACCATATGTACTTGTACTACTTTTTACTACATATTATACATACTGTATTTTTATGTCCGATTACATGTATTGTTATTACTTTTTTTCCCTTTGTGCATTTCTGACTGTTTTGCATTAGGATACACGATGGCACTTGCATGTATTACATCAAGTATATCATGTTCAAAATGTCTCATGTTTAATATGAACCTCGTTTTTAAAAGATCAATACAACCTCGCATTGGGTCAAATGCTGTCTGACGTGTTTCATACCGATTGTTAAGCCTTCTTGGCACACTGATTTTGACTGCGGATAACTCCGTTTACCTGATCAGGATATAGGGCTCACGGCGGGTGTGACCGGTCAACAGGGGATGCTTACTCCTCCTAGGCACCTGATCCCACCTCTGGTGTGTCCAGGGGTTCGTGTTTGCCCAACTATCTATTTTGTATTGCTTATAGGAGTTATGAGATTGATCACTGTTCGTTATCTTCACCTTGCATACTATATTACATTGCCTACTATTTTCTTTCTTTCTTTATATTTTATTACAATAAACTTAGTGTTGTAAAATTACACATCGGTTATATGTATTATCAACAATCATGTATGCCCAAGAGGGCCCCCGACTTGGAATAAATAAATCATATTGAATTTGACCACGGATTACTCCGTTTGCTGATCGAGATTTAGGGCTCATGGCGGGTTTGACTGGTCAACAGAGATGTTTACTCCTTCTAGGCACCTGATCCCACCTCTGGTGTGTCCAGGAGTCCGTGTTTGTACTTCTCTTAATTTTGATTTCTTAATCAGAAGAGTTTTCAATGTACAAGTGCATTCATTATTATATCCATTGAATTAGAGGAAATTCTGGCTAATTATATTTCAAATGTCAAGATAGATTAGATTGACTACTTACAAGTATTGAAATTACATATCCTTGATGCCCAGCCCTATGGAGCGCCAAATTAACAAACTCAAATAATTGAAGATATCTTCAATTATTTGAAGATATCATCAATTCATTTGATGCGCGAAGCAATTTAATTATAAAGATCTCTTCAAATAATTAATGATATCTTCAATTCTGAATTATTGCGCGCATTAATTGAATTGATGATAGCATTAATTCTTCAGCTGAATTGATGCGCGCTTTAATTGAATTAATGATCTCTTGAGATGAATTAATGATATCAACAATTGAATTGATGCGCGCTACAATTCAATTGAAGAGAGCAATAATTGATATAAAGCTCTTCAATTGAATTAATGATATCTTTATTTCATTTGAAGAGAGCAATAATTCTTTTAGAGAGAGCAACTATATAATTAAAGATATCTTCAATTCAACATATCCACAATTGAATTAATGATCTCTTTAATTGAATTGTTGCTCTCTTTAAAAGAATTGATGTGTGCATTGATTCCTTATACAAAAGCATTGTAAATAATTAAAGATATTTTCAAGTGAATTAAAGAGATCATCAAATTATTTATACCGAGCTCTAAATCAATTATTGCGAGCAATATTTCTACGAAATTGATGATCTCATCAATTGAATTGAAGAGAGCATTTAATTAAATTAATGCGCGCATTAAATCAATTATTGCTTTCATTAATTCAATTGATGCGCGCATTAATTCAATTTAAAGAGAGCTATAATTGAATTGATATCTTCAAATAATTGAAGATATCTTCTATTATTTGAGTTTATGTTAATTTGGCGCTCCATACGATGACATCTCCACGAGTGAAAAATTTCTCGAGAGGGACGTTAAACAAGATACAATCAATCAGTCTCGCTGAGATAACTTAAAATTTATCAATGGTTCAAGTCCAAATTGCCACAGTGTCTGAGAAACTAAAAAAATAATTCTTTTTGGCCTGGTAACAACAGTTTATTTAAATAAAAGAACATTCTAAAGACCATAAACACGCTGTTTTCCGTCTATGCTTTGAAATGCTTTTTTGTTTATAGAAAAATATGCAATACTTATCATTTCCATTAGTGGAACTCTTCAAATTAAAGGCGCGTAAAGTCGTGCTACTGGGACAACATACGTAAACGTTACTTAGGCATACGTAATATAAATTATGGTATCGAATACATATTATAACCGACTGCAAACCACGACACTGATTAAAATTCTAAAGGCAAATTTAGGAATTGGTTATTCTTACAAGAAAACGGACGAACTTATTAAACTATGTGAATCATTAGCATAGGCGTAGCTTGGGTTCGAATATTACCGAGGCAGGGGGTCGGGGGGGAGGGGCGCAGCCCCCCTGAAGCTATCGACATTTTAACAACGTAAAAGGTGTTTTTTTTTGTTTTTTTTTACCGAGGCAGCTGCCTCGATTGCCTCAATGGAAGCTATGCCACTGATTAGATTTAATGATACTAAATCTGCCAAATCTGACCGATATCCGTGGCGGATTTAGAGGGGGCGCAGCTAAAATTTTCAAATTTAAGGTAAATCGCGGTATCTTGAT